>NC_089878.1:23522500-23722500 GCF_040182565.1 Anser cygnoides
GGGCTCTGGGGTTGCTCCCAGTCCTTCCTCCTGAAGCTGGTCTGCTTTGTATGAAATAGTCCCGATTGAAGCAGGCCATTTGTGAGATAAAATGTGGCTGACTCCATGCTTGCTTTGTGATGGCCGTTATTGGAAAGTGACCCAAGTTTAAGGACTTCAGGGCCTCTATTTAATATTTATTATACCTTAATGTGAGGTATATAAATGAACACCTGTTCTGTGATTTTTGTGGCATTGGGTGTGAAACAGGTGATGAGTAGCTTAATCATGTTTAGATAATAGTCATATATGCTGCGAGCTCTTGTGTTCTGCAAATGACAGAGATGCCATTAGTGTCTGACAAGGGCAAATAAAGAGGCAGGTAAGCTTCTCCTTGTGAATATAGTCCTGTGTGTCTCAGTTTTCCTCTCAGTTAAGTGGAGAAGTGCTTTAATGTTTGTTAAATGTGTGAAAAGTCTGAAGGTAACATACAAAAAAACTTAAAGAAGTGAGGCACTTACCTGGTAAAAAATCATTCACTAGTTGAATGGGTATTCAGCAAAATTGGTATTCATGCACTGTTGTCTTACTGTGTCGTATAGAAAGGCATTGTATGACTTTGCCTTTATGGCAAATGCTTTTAAGCCTAACTCCCTCTTTTAATAGTCTGGGACTAGCTTTCTGAATTTCCAGTTGTGATTGAATTCTCCAAAGCTATTATTGCTGGAAACAAAAAGAATTTAGAGTTCTCAGTGACTATACTCTGTGCTGTGCAGTCATGTAAAACATAAAAGAATAGATAACTATTTCAGAGTGAAAAAAAAAAAACAAAAAATATTTGAAATCAAGTGCCCTCTTCAAATTCACTAGGGGATTATGAACTTTCATCAGGAAAAAAAAATATTCTGACGGAGAAGCTTCATCTTTGTTGGTGGCTGCCTTCAGTTTCATTTGTAAGCTTTCCTTTTTCATACTTGAAACATCCGCGTAAAAGCAGGTGTGAATGTTGGTGTTGTGGGATGTTATTCCCTGTCTCCTGCTCTCTTGCCATGTTACGGGCACTGTTCCCAACAGCATCCTAAACTGCTGTTTTACACCTGCTCTTTCTCTAGATTTGAGTAGTGTACAGGAGATGGAAATCAGGTGAAATGCTGCCTGAGGAGCCAGATGATCCCAGGTGTGTAAGCGGAGCTGGATGTGACCTAATGCATCTTCCAGACTGAAGACTTGCTCTATGGGCTGCCCCCATAGATGAAGGATAACTAATTTACAGGATTGGATGTAATCAGAAAAGAAAAAAGAAAAAAGAAAAAAAAAAAGCAGGAAAAAAAAAAAAAAGCTCAGAGCTTTGCCCAGTGCTCTATTGTCTGGGACACAAAAAAAATCTCCACAGAGGTTGGTTGTCTACATAGTGTCAACACAAATGCAGGGAAGTGGCTGGAAAAGCATTTTTGTTGGCTTATGTCCCTGGGAGAATTTACCTGGTGGAGAATCTCTACTGATGTGTGTTGTGCCTACAGTACAGATTCTGTTGTCATACCTAAATTGGTTTTCTACAGGGTAGGGCAGGTTTATATGTGGAAGACACCTCTTCGACATGTAATTCAAAAGTCACATCTGACTGCCTGCAGTCGATGAGGTCTGATCCCCCCAGTCCGTTATCCATGGGGACTGTGATCCCCATGTTGAGGCCAAGCACCCTCACTGATGATAAACTCCCCAGCATAACTTGTCCAGAGTCAGAGAGAGGGTATTGCACTCTGATAAGATACGTCTTCTGATGCTCACTGTAGCACCACAAATGCCATCTCTATGCTGTGAAGGAGCTAAGCTCACCAGGTCTAGCAGAAAGCGTCTGACTCTCCCCAGGAAACTAAGTTCAAAAGCCCAGTGGGTCAGTGTGAGCTCACTGAGAGAGGTCTCAAAATATGCAGACAGCATCTATGTTAATATTTTCTATATCTCCCTAAGGTGCTCTCGGTAGATATGGTGTAGGTAAAGACCCGAAAAATATCACTATTTCCCCCTCCTTGTTGTGATCCCTGACTACAGTTTCATATACTTTACATTATTATAACTTCTAAAGAAGTAGTATCTAAGATACAGATATATGTGTATTATATATTCATAATATATTTTCACAATATTAAATATTCATAATATATATTATATATTCAAATTCATGTCTATAAAATCATATATATATATAAGTAGATATAGATATATACATGGTTTCTTAATTTATCTTCTCCCTGGACCTTTATCCTACTATAAAACCAACATTTTAGGAGGATAAAAAACACCCATACAATAAAAGCTAATAAGAACATCTTCAGTAGTTGCTATCATGTAAAACTTCAAAAACTATCTTTTTGTCAGTATGTTAAACAGGTAAACATTTACAAATTTATATATATATACATATCCTTTTATTTGGAATGAGCCTGTTAGGATTCTTGTTTCTCATTTTCTTTTCCAGATACAGCCAGAGTGACAGTACAAAATTTTTAACATTTTGTAGCTGAACTGAATTTGTGTACTGTACTGGTGAACAGCACTGTTTACCTACTTTCAGTTCTCATGCTGTTTCTTAAAAGGAAACAAATGTGTAGTGGATGATAAAGCTATAGCTATAATGGCTATTTTCCACAGCATCAAACTGAATAAGAAAATAGAAGCTTCTCTTGGAACCGTGTGTTTAAATGTAATTACAAATAATTTCATCATGATTATTATGATAGCAATTTATTTATTCTTAATTTAGTTTCTTGATGAGTTGCTTCACTAAAATGATGAATGATTCCATTAGTTAAAAGTTTAAAAATTTAAATTTGCATCTGGATATTGGTAACTAATTTGCTAAATTGAAGTTTTTATTTCAGAATTACAAAAATATGCTATGCTACATGAGAAAAATGTCTAGGATCTTCTGCATTAATCCTTCTCCATATGAAAGATGGCAGTTTATGTTCTCATCTGAGAGTGACAGAGTTTTAGCAGGTGACATTTCTTTCTGTGTTCTTACAAACTTTAGAAGTATTTATTTTCAGTAAATCAGGTGGAGCTTATTCAAAGGATCAAAAAAGGATCTCTCACTAGCATCTTGCAGATGCCAGACTATTTTTAACTGTTTCTATTGGTGAAAGGTCTAAACTGTCAGCTAAAGAAAAGACATTGCATTAGCATTCAGAAGAAAAAAAAAAATGCTCAATTCCTCCTAACTCCATAGTCTATGTTCAATCAACCCACAGTTAATGGAAGCCCTCCAGTGCTAAGCAATAAACAAACACAGTTGGGCAAATAGTCCAAAATCAAATCTAGTATATAAGGTGGACAATACATAGTTAGTTCCATTACAGAACTTTCCCCTGGGAACTGGAGCAGCTTCTGAGCCCGTCTCGTTACGCACCAGCATCATCTGTAGACAGCCTGAACCTTATTTGGGAATATATAAAGTACACGGAAAAAATAGAGTAGGAATCAAGAGCCAGAGAATCCTATTTCAAGTTTAAATTTTGCTTGTGAAAGATCATTTGGTTTTAGACTCAGCAAACAGTAGGCCCTCATCACTCACAATGAGCTGTGCATGTAGCAGGGATTACTTCAGATCAGAGAGATTGAAGGTAATTGCTACTTTCCACAGGGAGATATCTAGTACTAGTGTGATTTGAGAGATACAGTAAAGCACCATAAGCTGAAGCCTACCATCCCAAAGCAAACTAGAGCCACCTCTCATTGTTTCTCCATTCATTGTCTTTTTAAAAAATGAGAATTGTAAATTTAAAACAATACATAAGGACAGGAAGAAATTCTTTAATATGTGAATTAAAAAGGATAAAACACCTCAACCCTGGTAAGTAAAACAGATATATTTATGTGATATATATGTAATATTGATGCTATATATTTTTCACTAAAATTTAAACATTTTAAATAATGGTATGTATCTATGTATTATTATTTTATATGAATCTGGATATAAGAATATCGGAGGTCAGAGTCCCTTTGTGATTGTTATTACATTTGAGAGAATAAAACTTAAAAAAAAAAGGTTCTCTGCCCCAAAGAACTACAGTTGAACTAAAAGCCCAAATTTATCTGCTAGTGACTTCAGCAGAATTACTCCTAGGGGATTCATTTATCCTAGGATGCACAGAGATTGCTGACAGCTGACAGCTGCATTAGCTCCCTTTCTCCATTTGTATACGATAAGAGAGAAACATCTTAATATAGTATAAAGAGTTTCTCAATGTGAGTTTGGGAAACTATATGATTCACTCCAAACAAAAGCTGCATTATTGCAATATAGAGTCATTTTTCTTGGCATTCAAAACTAATTTAGGAAAGTTTTAGTGAGTTTTATAACAAACATCTTTAAGATTATTTTCCTTTTTGTACCTTTTGTTGTTGTTGTTGTAAAACCTACAAATTTAGAAGCTCTGGGTAATATTCCTAGCTGGGCAGGACAGATTTGTAAACCATGCATGCATCCTTGATGGCAGTAGATGTGTTTCTGTGCTTTAAAGTGTATCATACAGTAGCAATCCCCCAAGTCATTTCACTACCACTGCAAGATCATGTTTGCTCTTTGTCATTCTTAAATGAAGTTCAACAAAATTGTTCCTAGTGAACATCAAGGCTGTGAGGATACCAGTGCATCTCCCCCAGTTCAGGAGTGCCAGTGGGTCTTTGCATTTTTAATAATTCCCCACATATTTGCTTCTAATTTACCATTACAGTCCAATACAACTTATACCAACCCTTATACTCTACTCTTCTCTCAGTGTTTATGTTCTGTAACATTAACATAAAAGCTCTACAGAGCTGAAGATTTTACCATGATATTTTTGCAAGATAGATACAAAGCAAACTGTCTTTGAGGGTTGTTTCTTTGAGGGTTGTTTCCAAAATACCAAAACTGGCTTTCACAGGACTGTTCTTGCTGTATTGCTAGGTTGTCTTTACTTTTCAGTTCTGAGCTTGGTAGTTGAAAATGGGTGATATCAGACAAAATGAAGGGATGACCAAGGAGACACAGATAAATTTCAGTAATACTGAATCCCCTCTATGACCATGTGTGAGTGCCAGAAAGAAGATCTATTTTGTCATCTTACTCATTTTCTTCAGTATCTTTATGGCACCTTCCCATTAGATAGATGGATTATAATCAGTGAATGCATATTCATTTTCTTGATCATTTCGGGAAATAAAGGATTTTATTTTTCCTAAAGAAACGACGATAGCCAAACTGCTACTAAAGAGGCACTTCAGAATTTACCTCAAGAGCTTGGTAACTAGGAAGCGTATGCGCTTTTTTTGCTGTTAAGATGCCGTTTGCTTTTTAAAATATTCTTGCCTTTAATGAGCTAGTTACAAAGCTGTGACTGATTATCAGGTTGTTCTGTCTGAGAAAATTGCAGGTTCTTGATTAACCAATGAAATTCTTCTGAAAAAATAAAATAGCATTAACTGTTTCATGAACAAGTACATTTCATTTGTAATTCTGGAGTAACTGAAAGATAACATAGCACATATATCATAACATGGCATTAAACAGCAGTTATCAGTTTCATTTGATAACAATTTAATAACATTTGACAGCAGTTTCAATTGATAACAGTAGTTATCAATTTTAACAAGAAATCCTGATATTTTGAGTGGAATTCTTCAGATTTTTTCACCTTACTACATGCTTGGTTAATAATATAGAGCTGGAAGTAAATATTAGTTTAACAAAAAAGTGTATCCATCATGAAGCTGTAAATAATATAACTGCACATAGTTAAGTTTTATTACCTGGGCCTATTCAAACAAAATATAGTTTAGTAGAACCAAATGCAAGGCCATATATCTAGAAACAAACTCATACTTATAGCATGATGAATAGTATTTTGCTTTAATAAAATGAGGCGAAAGTATTTAAAGGTTATAGTGGACAAGCAATTAAATATGAGATCCCAGTAGATGTGGTGGCAATGGGGACCAGTATAATCTTTGGATATTATAAATGAGAATACTATGTCAGAATGTTGTATCTATCTCAGCTGTTTGTGTGGGTTTGCATGTTTTTGTTTCTTTGTTTGTATGTTTCTAAGATGTTGAAAATGCTAAAAGGTTCAAGAAAGGGACACAGACATGATCTGGGAATTGGAGAAGGTATCTCGTATTGCGAGACTTAGAGATGATCAAAAGAAACATCTGTGTTGCAAGTGTGTAGAAACTTTACAAAGTGAGAGATACAGAATGCTGGAGGACTTTGCAGTCTGTCAGAAGACATCTCAAGAACCGGTCTTCAGAAGAGGAAGCTAGATAGATTCAAAGTAGAAATGAGGCATGCATTTCTACTGCAGATGATGATGAACTGCCGCAACCAACTCCAAAATGAAAAGTTAGATCCCCTCTCTCTTGATGCCTTACAAAGAACAGGATGTCTTTCTGTAAGGCTTCTATTGCCCATCTCTGTATAGAGAACCATGCAGGCATAACTGGGTGAAATTAGATAACCTGTGCTATACAGGACATCAGTGATCTGACATAGCAGATGATTCATTTGTGAGTATATGCAAACACTAACTGTGAACGTGAGGTCAGGACAGAGCTCTTTCCGCAAAAAGACATTGTCAGCACCTCCCCCATCCATCTCATAGCAACTCCATCTAGTTGCCTCCGAACAGCAGTAGCCCAGGAATGGCAGATAAATGCTCTGATGGAAAGCAGTTTCCTGTAGAAGCAACTTTGTAAAATATTCTTATAAATTGCAAATAATAGAAATATTGGCTTCAGTAGTAGAGTTTTCCTTCTTAATAAGACATTAGTGCAGATGGATTCTGGTTAAAAGGTTTTGGACTGACTCCTTGGGGAATTTCAAGTTGCCTGTTTTTGCCTTTGCCTGGTAGGAAGTAGTTTCAAAGGGGATACGCTAAACAAGAGCCATCTGGAAATCTAATTCAGGCTTCTTCAAGGTTTTACTATTATCCATCACGAAATAGATCATTTTTGCAGAACTCTTTTCAGCAAGTAATGTAGATCAGTATTTAAGAAACCTTCTTATTAAGTGAGTGATGGTACAGGAATCTCTAGTAGACACACTAATGGTTTTGTGGTACAATTCCATAAGAAACAGGAAAAGCAATAACGTTCATGTTTGTAGCTCAAGTTTTGGGTTTTTTTTGCATCTTTGGAAAGAGGTTTAGTTGTCAAATGCCTCTTATCAGATGAGTTAATGATGAGTAAATAATACGTTATTTTTGTTTAGTTCTCATTAATAAACATCAAAATAATTTGAACTATTGGTGACTACTGCAAACAGTTTATTCTCTACTGTAAATGCTAATGGTCCCAATAGTTCAAAATATCCCAAGGATAGTATTTGGCAATCACAGAGTATTGGAGTTTTAGAAGCAATGGTTTTAATTGGTTGTGAAGGTGTGTAATATGCTCTTCAGTGCTAACACATTTTAAGTTCATCTCACAAACTGGTTTCATATAATGTATCTGTTGTATATTTCAGTCTCCATTTTTCCCTAGGTGAGAATAGCTGATAATTTTGTGATGCTCCACATATAGTTACTAAGTTTCCTTCCAGTTGCAGGCTTACAGAAGCCTAGTTTTCAGTGTGGTCCTGCTAGATTTTTCTTTTGTATGAACTTACTTGTTTTTCCACATTTAAGGTTTTCTGAAATATGAAATATATACAGTTGTGATCTCAGTTGTTTTCATCATGGGAAGACCTCATCCTCCTTTACAACAAAAAAATAAACTCAGGGGTAGCTGAATTATTGAACATGTTTGGAACTTAATTAATGATCAATGTCTAAAATGACTGCAATTGAGTACTTACCCCATCAAACCACTGTCCCTCTCCATCACCCACTTAACTGACCCTGCAGTTTGGCCTCCTCTATTTATCTGCTCTGTCTGGACAGGGCCATAGAACTTGAAGAGCTATGCTAAAGCCGAGTAGCTGCTGTAATCTTTGTTATATGAATAAGTCTCTAAGGAGAAACAAATACATCTTAGTGAGATAGTAGCCATGCAGACAAATCTAAAAGGGACAGAACCGTGTGAATGCATAAGGTTTGAAATGCTTTTTTTTTTTTTTTCTTTTTTTTTAGTAGAGGTAGAGGTTGAAGTATTTCCAAGAAAATGCTTGAGACTTGCTGGTATGTCAGCAGCTTTCTCCTGCTTCGAGTTAAAGAAACTGCTATTGAGAGGTCTTGTGTTACCAAAAGAAAATTATTTAATGAAATATTAATGTGTTGCAGTGCATCTCCAGTATATTTTGGAACATGAGCAAATTAAAACAAAGTAGTCAATTTTAAAAGTAGGGTTTGTGACACATTTCCTCTTCTGTTATTTGCTTGTGTACTTTCTGTGGTGGAATGTGTTGACTCATAGTTCTCCTGGTCACCAGCTTAATCTGCACTGGTCTATTCTGTGACACGTCTCTGTGTATGTGAATGTCTATATGTTCAAAAGCACTTAAAGACATTCCCATTTTCTCACTGTTGGATAGGTAAACAAAGTTTGGTTATATATAATAGTGTCATTTGTTTCTTTCAGGAAAACAATACTTTCTAAAGTATTGATCAATGGTAGGTGCTGGACTGTTCAGTCTTCAAACCCTTTCCTGGTATGCCATGTTTGTCCTAATCTAGTGCAGGGGGGAAAAAAGAGTAAGAGTCTATTTTCCACATTTTTTTTTTCTGCTTGCTATCGTTTAAAAAGCAGCTTTGAACCTTGTTCATGGCTTTCCCAGATTTTGCTGTTAGCTGCCAAGTCCCTGTCAGATTGAAATTGAAACGGCAGAAAAAAGATTTTCAACATACTTTTTCTGCAATTTTTTTCTGTCTTTCACCTCTAATGAAATGACCTTTAACTGCCCCTCATCCTACACTAAGCAATGCTGAGTTTTATACCCTAAATTTCAACTACTTTATTAAATTAGCTACAAATGGATATTTAGAAATGAAAACAAAAGTAATTTAAAAAGTATATGTGAAGCTTTGCAATGATTCCCTGTATTTAGATGCATTGCTGAACTTTATACTTCAAAGACAAAGATCTCTGCACTTGAGAGACCTTGCCTCTTACTCAGTGCTCACCCAAATATACATAATATTTTATTATAGCATATCATTGTATAGCTAGCCTCATTTAGATTTCACTGTATTTATATTTTTATCTAGTTATCAGTTCATGCTTTAAATCTGTAGTCATTTGCCATGAAATAATTGCCTTATTGAAAAAATGAATTGGCTTAGCTACTTCAAATCAGTGTTAGGCTCTTACATCCTAATGGAGTATGTATACAAATTACTTTTTGAAATACGTAGTATGGGAAAGTCAGACTTACCAGCTCATTCTATTTTTATACCTTATACAACATTCAACACTTTACTCTTGATGAAATGTACTTTAGTCCCTTGTTGCACTGTCTAATGTGCCAGTATTTCTTGCTACATTAATTTTTCCCGTGTATAGTTTTTAATGGAAAAGATGCTCACCAGCACAAATATCTCTAAAGCTAACAGTAAAAATACTTAAATAAATAACAGATGCACAAGGGAACTATGGGATAAATATACAGGAGACACAAAGTCATAATCACGTCTAAACTACTTGACCCACTATTGGCACGAAGCAAAATACACACTAGTAATTATGTGCGTATTCCCCATGCCCATAGGTTTCTGAACTGGGTCAACCTATCTTTAACATTAGAAATATTTGTAAAGAAACTCTAAGTTTGGAGTAAGAACCTGTGCACGCATAACATATGATTTTATGTGAATGTGGTGCTTATCAAAGAAGAGATTTAATAGGACTGGTTAGAGCTACCAAACACAGCAGAATGAGACACCACAGTTTTACCCATCAATTCCACCAATGTATGGTAATCTTGACTGTTCACACCACTAATATTCCAGTCTGGGACATCTTCTGAGAAGAAACTTTCACAAATTCAATGGTATTGTTTTTCATGTCACTAAAAATCTAAAAGCATACCGGGTGGAATAGCAAGCTTTTATTTTCCTTTTTACTTGTAATCTACATCATGGCTATTACCTTGGTTTAGGTATGAAACACAGAATACCATGTAAGCCTGGTAAATGTTCTTCCTTAGTATCTTTTCCTGGGTAATATTTAATTTAAAAATATAGACTATGTGAAACAATGGTGTAAGAATGTATAGAGGAGCTAAGAGCAAACCTCATTCATAGCTGTTTTGGTATGCCGCTTAGCTGATAAATCTAACATTGAGCCTCTACTTTTTGTTTGGTGTTGCATTTGAAAGGTTTTCCTCATTCACTGGATATTACTTTCCATCCTTTTAGAACCCTTTATAGGGTGTTTCATTTATTGTATTATAAAATATCTTTGCATTAAGCTCAAAAAAAAAAAAAAATGAAAATACAAATAATTTTTTGTATAATACATGACCACCCTGGGATTGCTGAATGTTTTTTACTTGACAGACTTTGGGCCATGAAGAACAAGTGTTTTGAATGAATAAGCATAAAATTTGGGCTTGGTTTTATCTTCCAGTCTGTATATTCATTTGCTTTACTTTACAGGCAGTGCCATGCTACTAAATGGTATTAATATGTACAGAAGACCTTGTGAATTAAATATAGAATGACTGTTGAGTTTTCAAGACAACAGGAAAAAAAGAGATAAGGAAACCATCTTACTTATCCTTTTTTGTTTACTTTCGAGAATTTGTGTCTTACTGTTGCTTTTATACTTGGAAGATTTTTCATGCACACTTCATAAAATCAACAGGTCTGAAAAATAAGAATATGTACAAAAATAAAAGTGAATGCATCTCCTTTCCAGATTTTATGGGTGAAAGGGAGGCATGTACTTACATTATGCTATGCAGTTTTCTGACAAAAAAAAAAAAAAAAGGATGATGTAGTTATAGTTAACTTTGATGAGGGTCTCTGTGTAGTTAGGCTGCCCTAACAGCAGTTCCAGGAAGAACTGTAACTGCCCACTTCATACCAATGAGAAATGGCAAGCATTTTGCATTTAATACTTCTGTCCTAATCTCTCTCTGTTTCTCGATAACTTGGTAAATTTTGCTGTGTCCTAGGCCCAAAATTATTGTATGTGATGGAACCTAAAAAATGGGGAAAAAATATTTATAAAACAGTAAGGAGGGATATACACACGCAAGGTGAGACATGGGTCATTCAGCCAAAGAAGGCTTCCTGGCCTCATAGAAGTGATCATCCTGAATGTTTGCAGTGCAGATAAATGTTAAATCTGAGCATAAGCCTGGAGTTCAGCCCAGGGCTCCCCTAAAAATATGTTAAAAAAAAAAAAAAAAAAAAAAAAAAGCTATTACGTGGCTACGTGGCTTCTGTGCATCTTCAAGCAATGACAGACAGTCCCTTTCTCTAAACTGTTATACCATTTTTTAGTCTTTTATGTATCTACAGAGATGTTCTTGGAGGCAGTAGTGTCCAATGACCAGAAGCTGCAGCAGCTAGAGATATTTCTCTTTCTTTTTGCTTTTCCTTGTCTCTCTCTCTATATATATATTTTCATCTTTGGGAGTTTTCTTTAATTAGCTTATACTATCAAATATTCCTTAAGAAGAAAAAGAGTAAATTAAAATTTTGGTCAGACAAATGCATACAGCAAAATCTTTCTCAAGATGTGACTACAGACATCCAAGATAGAGAGAACTGTAGATAGCGTGTAAGAATTGGGAATCAGAGTACTGGAGATCAGTTTCTTTCTATGTCTTTAACTCACAGTGAGTGTCCTTAGATGTACAAAACATCACTTCTGCTTCTATGTGTGTGTAAATGGTCTTGCTGATCAGTGGCTACCTCTATGATGTGTTGTGATGAATACAGCTAATTACAAAATATTAACTAACTAATGGTAATGCTTTTTTTGACAAATCCTTCTGTAATATAAATATGACTTCTTTAAAGCCTCATGTATTAATAACCGCAAGGTTCACAAGGGTAAACAGACATTTCAATAAAATGGCTAGCCATGTATTATTTACTATTGTAAAGTAGAACATATCAATGGTAGCCTAATACTATTCCTAATAGCTATACCCAGATGACACATATATTAGTAGCCATTTGGAATCCATACTTGATCTCTGTCAGAAGATAAAGATATAAATTAATCATTTTTAAACTAAAATCAGAAATCTGACCAAAAAATGGTGCAAAATGGTTTCAGCTTATCAGACAGAAGCCCTCCATCTTGAAAATGATGTTTTTAAAATAGAATTTTGGCAGTCTTTTGAATTCTAACCTGGCACCCCAAAACTGCAACTCTTCCATATGGTGGGCTTCAGAACCGCTCCCATAACCACTGGCACCAAGACTCTCCATCCACACTTACCCTTTCCCACAGAGATCTCACTGGCTTTTTCTGCCTTCCCACCTCAGATTGCTAAACTGTCCCTCCTTCTAGCTGTCTTCTTTTGCATAAGCTAGTAATTTTTTATTTTTTTTGGTAATTCAAGAGAAGTTCTGCTTTGATGTCCTACCATCATGTGAAATAGTATTGTGGTAGCATTTGCTGCTCCACGTGCAACTTCTGCCATGCCACTACACTACCAGTAGCAATGGTAACAAAGGTGCGGATACTATTATTACTATAAAAAGTAAGTAAATGTAAATCCCAGACATAATGTGTTGTTGCCACAGTTATAGTTAAAAATTTCAGAAGTCTTCCTGAAGATGAAGCTTGTATTGGGGGTATATCAATTGAAGTGTACAGCATGTGCAAGACAACCAGGGGATCAGGCCCAGTCAGCATGGGTTCATGAAAGGCAAGTCCTGCCTGACCAACCTCATCTCCTTCTATGACCAGTAACCCACCTGGTGAATTAGGGAAAGGCTGCTGACATAGTTTACCAAGACTTCAGTAAAGCCTTTGTCAAGGTCTCCCACGGTATTCCTCCTGGAGAAGCTGGAAGCCCATGGCTTAAACAGATACGCTCTTTGCTGTTTTAAAAACTGGCTGGATGGCTGGGCCCAGAGAGTGGTGGTGAATGGATTTAAATCCATTAGCTGGCGACTGGAGCTGGTGCTCCCCAGGGGTTGGTTTTGGGGACCATCCTCTTTAATATCTTTATAGATGATTTGGATGAGGGAATTGAGTGCACCCTCAGTAAGTCTGCAGACAACACCAAGCTGGGGGGAAGTGTTGCAGAGGAACCTGGACAGGTTGCATCAATGGGCAGAACCTAATGGGATGACGTTCAACATAGCTAAGTGCCAGGTCTTGCACTTTGGTCACAACAACCCCATGCAACGCTACAGGCTTGGGGCAGAGTGGCTGGAAAGCTGTGCAGAGGAAAAGAATCTGGAGGTGTTGGTCGATACTCACCTGAACATGAGCTGACAGTGTGCCCAGGCGGCCAAGAAGGCCAATGGCATCCTGGCTTGTATCAGGAATACTGTAGCCAGCAGAACCAGGGAGACGATCGTCCCCCTGTACTCTGCTCTGGTGAGGCCACATCTCAAGTACTGTGTTCTGTTTTGGGCCCCTCACTACAAGAAGAACATTGAGGCCCTGGAGCATACCCAGAGAAGGGCTACAAAGCTGGTGAAGGGTCTGGAACACAATTCTTATGAGGAGCTGCTGAGGGAACTGGGGTTGTTTAGTCTGGAGAAGAGGATGCTCAGGGGAGACCTTATTGCTCTCTACAACTATCTGAAAGGAAGTTGTGGGGAGCTGGGGATTGGCCTATTCTCGCAGAAAACTAGCAATAGGACAAGAGGGAATGGCCTCCAGTTGTGCCAGGGGAGGTTTAGGTTGGAAATTAGGAGACATTTCTTCTCAGAAAGAGTGGTCAGGCATTGGAATGGGTTGCTCAGGGAGGTGGTGGAATCACCTTTGCTGGGTGTGTTTAAGGAAAGTTTGGACGTGGTGCTGAGGGACACGGTTTAGTGGGTGATATAGGTGGTTGGGGGACAGTTGGACTAGATGATCTTGGAGGTCTTTTCCAACCTTAATGATTCTATGATTCTATGTTTCTATGACTTGAGGGTAGATTCCTAAGCTTGAAGGCATAGCTGTGTTTCACATACAATGCATAGAAGATTATGGCATTATAAAAATTTCTCAAAACAGAGGTTTAAATTAAAGAGACTTTCTATGGCTTTAAGTTGAAAGTTTCTAGCTCATTTATCATGGTAGCTCTTTAGTATTAAGATATCAGTTAAGCTGATAATTGAACATGCTATTCCTTGAAGACTTCCCTGTTTTTACACTTGAACATAGTCCTCTGCCTTGTAATACTTTTTATTTTTCTCAGAAGTGTTGTAAATTGAACTATCTGAACTGTGCAAATGTGTGAATATGATCTAGAATAATGCTTTTAAAGAACACCTTTAAATATTACATAGAGATCAAGAAAGTAACTTTTTGGTGTGCTAACCTATTGACAGGAACCAGAAGGAATAATTCATTTGTTTCCCTCTGTTGCTGAGATCTAACCAGGATCTGTGGTTGTATGATCATCAGATAGTGCTTGGAAAGCAACTAATAGTTATTAGTACTTGCATTTTAACAAAAGCAGGACGTTTGTTTGCTCATTATTTACTGTGTGGAAGAGTTATTGTGGTAATTCTCCTCCTATTCTTGTCTCTCATTCAAAAAGGAATTAACGATTAACGGAATTTAGAAATGTTTCCGAAATGTGATGATTTCTTGTTTACCTTTATTATATTTTAATTTGAACTATTTAAATTTTATTATTCTATTAAGTTAATGGTTTTTGCATGTATTTCATTTTGAAGGTTATATGGGGAAGCATGAGGTATTTTTTAAATTTAAGGTGTAATTTCAGTGCTCTGGACTAGCTGCATAAAATGCCTTATCTCTTAGACATATGAACTTCCCTGTGGCAGCACCTAATTACAATTACCATAGGAATACTGTTGGGGGTATTTAATGTCTAGAAAATGAATTAGTTGCCTAAATACTCAGCAGAGAGAACTGGGGCTCTTGCCCCAGTATAATCTGGCTGAAGATCAGATTGCTCTACCAGGAATCTTGATTGTGGAGCTTGAAAGCTTTTTGATCTTTAAGGGGATATTCAGACTTGTTCTGTGAGACTGTTACCCAGACCACAGCCTCCAGTCCATCCTAAGGAATTGTCCTCAGACTCTTTACATAAGTGATTGGTTTGTAGCCAGACTGAATCACATTCCTTGGGGTAATATCCAAAAAGACAATCATCTGCTTGGATCAGTGCGATCTCTCTCTAGTCTGCCTCCTTGGGAGTATTGTAACAAAATAAGTCTATAATCAGCAGCCCCTTTCCTGAGTATCCCACCTGTGTCCAGGGACTCTCCTAGTGACCAGCCTGAAATATCTGGAGCTCTGAGAAGGAAAAAGCAAACTCTCTCAGACTGGCCTCCTGGGGCTGCCATTGCATTAAATTAATTCCTTCTCTACCTGACCTGGTGTGGACTCTGCATCCTACTGACCAAGATGTTAAACGTGAAGAGTAAATTCAGTGGTTAAAGATGTTCACAAGAATCTGCATTAGCAAGATAAAGTTCTATATTTTATCCAGATCTTTTATGGTTGCAGAACTGACTGGTTCACATGAAAAATAAAAATAAAAAAAAATACAAGTGTTCACAAAATCAATCTAAAAAACAAACAAACAAAAACCTGCTGTCAGCAAGTAGGAGTCATCTAGGAGCACTGTCAAAACACCTTATCTTGACTCAACTCTCAACTTTGGGCAGAAAGTGCCAGGGCATAGGCACCTGAAGATTACAGAAATGTGAACAGAATATGTTCAAAACTTAAAAATGGTCATTTCTAGGAATAGACAAAATTTGGGACTAGAGCAAGAAGGATTACAGCTTTTCTGAATGTATGCTCTTTGGAAAATCGAGCTATTATTTTCTAAAGGTTGAAGTATTTTTGACAAACAACAGTTGCTTCCTTCAGCAGCTTGCCCTACAGTGGTTAAGCCTAGATTTGGACGATCTGTTTCTGGAATTTTAAGGTCAAACTGGTCTTTCCAAAATCTTAAGTGAGGGTGTCCATGAATATGCCATCCAGGGAAAGCTGTAGCCAAAAAAGGTTATGCAAATAGTCAGGCAACCAAAGCATATTTTCAACTTAATGACTCTTTGTTCTAAGTCAAAGTACACGACCTTCTGCATGTCTCTCTAACTACAGAGCTCATTCATTTTTAAAAGCTGGGGCCATGAAAACTACATTGCTGATTAGTTACTGGCCCTGAAGTAGACAGAAAACAAACCCAAACCAAAACCAAACAACCTGCCAAACAAAAAACATCTGGAGTTTTCCTTACATGAGTGTTGGTCATTCCAGAAAGCAACACATAACAAAAATATTGACAGACGTAAACAAAGACAAGCAATGCTGTGCATGGATAACTAATGCTTAATCATATGAAAATCTATATGTCATATGCATGAATTCCTAGAGAATTTATTTTCAGCAGTGTTCTAAAAATGTTGCTTGTTTAGTGTGAGTGCTATAAGGAAACAGTATTTTACAAGCAATTATTGGAAAAGCTAAGAAACAATGAAGGAATGAAACCTTTTAATAAAACTCCTTATTGATATAGATAGGTTTATTCTCTCTTATTTTTTTCAAATGCTAAAAACAGCTTTTCTTTAAAAATAATATATAAACTGTTGCCTCATAATGAAGTGTCAGCCATAGTTTTACATATACTGTAATATGTTTCCTAATATTCCACAATTTCTGGCCATGCCTGGATATATTGAAGTGCCCTTAGCTTTGCCTCAGGCCCTTAGTACCTCCAGCTGTTATATTATTGGCTGATTTACTGGGAAAATAAAGAGTAGAAATACATAAATGAACATTTTCATTGCTACCTAATCAGCAGAAAAGAGATTACTTTTTCTCTCTGAAGCAGCAGATATTCCTTTTATAAATATGCAACATTTACAATCAGCAGCAGTCTTGTGAGCTGACAAGGTACTGTAGTCTGAATCTTTTCAGAATTGCATTTAAAACACAGTGGTAACAATTACTAAAATTAATCTATGCCTTAAATAACCAAAATTAAATTCCATAACTGCAGTGCATATTATTTAGGTGAATTAAATTCTCAGATGTCTCCCCCTGTTCCATTTTTAATTGCAACAAATTTGAGCTGGGTCCAGGATGCACTTTAAAAAAAAACGAAGAACTCACGACATCCCTCCATATCAAAATGTTTTGGTAATCATTCTGTTTAAATAGTAACATGTTATTTTTTTAAGCACTTAGATTCTTGATCTGAATCCATATTCATGGAAGTCTGCTGTAATCCACTTTACCACTTAATGTTGCAATTCAAATGTTCAGTAAGAAGCAAAGCCCTCCAGAATAAAGCATGAATATTACCGTGTGGGGCTGTAAAGAGAAGACTATTAGAATATATCACCAACACACTAGGGGACCATTTAGTGCACTGCTCTAAATACATCATTTAATTACAATGGAGACATTACTTCATGTTTCTACTGATGTAAGTATTATTAGAATTCATGATATTCGCAGGCTACTGTGGGCCATTACATTGGCCATAAGCTATTCCATAAGATTTACTACTAAAGGCCCGCAAGGGTATTTGAGCATTCATGGATTCTGTGGCAGTAGGCTTTTATCTAAGACACATAAGTGAGGGACAACCGAGTTATTATCTATAAGAAACATAGCTTAATATTTTGGATTCTAAAGGTTAAGGTACCATAAATCCTGAATTACTCTGAGATATCACATAAAAAGACATTTTTATTTTATTTTACTCTACTCTGCCTCTTAAAATATTTTATGATGGCAGTTTCTAGAGTTGTACCATGTTGTTTACATTCAGTCCCTGGATACATCAAAAACACTGACACAGCATTTCCTTTAAACTGCTGTAATGGAGGCAAAACACATGCAGGGGATATTCCCTCCATTTCTGCTCTCATACACGGCCTTTCCGGAGTGATTAGGCTGTCACCCTGATTTGATGAGAGGCACCACAGACTCTCCTGCCCCGTGGAGGGCCTTGTTAGTGAGCCAGCGGACAGTGTCTGGCAGGTTCTGCTGGAGACAGTAGGACCAGGCTGCGTCAGGCAAAGGAAATATAAATATCTGGCATTTTGAAGCAGATAGTTCAGAATTTTCTGAGATTTAACACTGTGCTGCTGAAGCCGGTAATGCGAAAGAAGCGTGACATTTTCTTCTCTAGCTGATCTGGAGACCTCTAACTGTATGTGGTGTTAGCTGGGTGTTCAAATATGTTTCTTAACTATGACTGTAAACAAGCTGCTTGCATTTAATGTTGCTACTCCCGGGTAATTCAGACTTCCTACGTTAGCCTTAAAATTTGTCATCTTGTATCTTTATGCACATAAACTCAGTTATACCACATTTCATGCAAATATGAAATATGTCTTACGGAGCAGGTTGGCTCTGTGTTTCAGCTGGACCACAGCAAGTGTCAGTGACAGGCGGTGCAGGGCCACCAGCCCATCTGACTCTTGGTGTCCATCACAGGCGAACATCTTCCCACCACAGCTGTGTGGCTGCTGCTCCAGCACAGTGAGTAGCGCCGAGCGCGGTGGTGCTTGTCCCTGCAGGGAGCATGATGTAAGCGGACAGGCCTATGATGAGCAAGTTCAAACAGCAAGAAAAGGTTCTTTGGTATGGAGATAAGAAAAACAAGCAAACAAACAAAAAACAAAGAAAGTTTGCTCAGTTAGTCAGTATGGTTTCGTGGCACAGTGTTGACCTTCCTCGTGCTGTCGCTGGGTGAATTGTTCTTGACTAGGTTCTCTAACACTGGATGAGGCACAAGAACATTTTCAGTAAAAATCTTAACAATCTATGCACAAATTATCTTGATGTTCAAAGTAAGTTAAAATAGGTTTCGGAAATCTAGAAAATCAAAGAAGGATATTTGCTTGTACATTCTCCTGGACAAGCATTATTCCTTTTCACCTCCCCTGTCCTTTTATTTTTTCCTCTAAATAGTGCTTTTATCTTGGGCACATTGCTAGAGCTTAAGAAGTAATAATTGAAAAGAGGGAATTGTTTTCAGTGTTGTGGCTATCAAGAGGGATGAGGAGAATTTTCCCTCCACAGGTCTAAGAGGCACAGGGAGATTGGTTTTGTGTAGCCTGTACTTAGATGTTAAATAAACAATGAGCTTGGTTTTGTTCCTTGATTTCTTACGAAAATAGAAGGTCTAGGCTTTATCTTGTTTTCTGTTAGATTCTCTTAGTTCAAAGTAGTCATCTCATCTTGCTTTCCTCTGCATATTTTAATGGCTATCTTAACAAAATAAGCAGCTTTTTTTTGGCTTAAGAATCAGTTTAGATCCAGGGTGCTGGTTCTCATTTTTCATGAACAGTTTCAAACCTGAACTTGTATTTGAACGTTGTAAATGTATGCAGAAACTTCACAGACATGTGCATTCTTTCTCAGGCTGCTCTAGAACCAATGCAGGATTTGGGAATGGTGGGCTGCCTGCATCATGCCAGAAGTATGTAAAGTGCCACAGAGCAATTGCTTGGGTTGCCTTTTGTTCCAGTAGTTGAGTCCACTGAGGACTGAAATTGATTTTCCTTATGTTAGCATGTGAAGGCTCTGCCCCTTGACCTGTTGCCGGCGAGCATGCAGGGCACAGAAAGGCTGCAGCTTTGCAGAAGTAAGCAGCACTACGCTTCTTATCACTGGTGCATTCCTCTTCCGAAATGGTTCTCTCCCCTATGCTTTTCCTTTCTACCCAACTCTGCTTTTTGCACTGGTGCTAGATTGTCCCACAAATATTTTGCATGCATGGAAAAATATCTATATTTTTCACAATAGCATAATATTTTTAAAAAGTATCAGAAGTAGTCGATCTGTATTCATAAACCAGATAATACTGTTGAGTGCATTGAAGCACGTGACTAGCAATCAGTAGTACGGGCCATCTACTCTACACCATTATTTCTGTGCAGCTTAATCCCATATAAAACATCGCTGCTCATATGGCAGTTTTGCCAATGGTGATGCAATGATATGTAAAACCAGGGAAAGTGAACAGGGGCTACAACTGTAAAACCAAACTTGGTGATGACCTATTCATACGCTTGGATAAAAAGACCACTGCTCACTCTATAAATATCTTCAGAAAGTGAAATATATGTATGAAATACATATTTTTCTAGAGTGCTTCTAACTTGTTCTGATTTTGTATAGGCCTGCAGCCAGTTGTTTTAGTTCCTCTTTCTCAGGAATACCGGATGTTGAATGCTGATTATTCCTTCCCTCCTCTTCACCTCTGGTGCTGTAGTTAAATCATCCACTGCCTTTTAGTATATCTTCTACTGCTGGCCAGGAGACTAAACCCACAGAAATAACGTCACCACTGTGATTAACCCAGTTCATGTTGGCTTGTTAGAGACTTGAACAGAACTTCCATGTCCATTTGAGTCTGAATTTGTATTACTTAGTGTGGGATTTTTTTTTTTATTTTTTTATTTTTAGGGGAGTGGGGGGGAATTCCACAAACCATACAAATACATCTCGGTTAGAATACTCAAATATACTCGTGGCTTTTTACCTGTTAGGAAGAAAAGAGGAGAATGAGTTAAATCAGGAAGAATAAGCCGTTTCAGTGTCTGCTCTCAGTAGGTGGCACTCTTTCCTCTGAGTATGTGCCGCGTTAAAATCTCGGCAAGTCCGTTCCCAGGGTTCATGTTTTAGCTCAGAAGCAAGAGTGAGGAGCGACAGTTTGTGGTTGCTGAAGTCTTGCAGTACTTTTTGCAAGAGATGTTGTATTGTTTTTCAATGTCCTTGTAATTTTCTGTACTCTTGTAATTACATTCCGTGTGTCTATGTTTCTCTGTTGTATCAGGAAAATTTGCTGCTCATAATATTGCTGACTACCACCCACAAAAAAGAATTAATATGATGTATGTTCACTTGGAATGACTGTCATGGTCTTCACCAGAGATGGTTGCATATCACTAATTAATGAAGCTATTTCCTAATCCTCTACAGACTGTACCTTTTTCTTTTTTTTCTCTCTCTCTCTCTTTTTTTTTTTTAATCTTTTGATAGTCCTAAAGACATCCTGCAAATGTAAGATTTCACTTAATTAGCAGCTTTTATTTTGTAACTGTGGGGTCATAAAGGAATAATATTTTCCTTTTTTGGAGATTTAAATGGACCTGTAAGTATTAGACAGAACAAAAGGGTATGTCTGTGTGCAGTGGTAATCATTTGAATTTGTCTTCTTTGCTGTGCGGAGGATTGCCATTGCCATTCTTATTCAAAACCAGATTTCAGATTGTAAAGGTAATCAGAATAGTCATTGGAACTGGACTGTTTTTTATCAAAGATGCAACAACTTAGCTGTATTTGTATTCTACTCCCTCCGTAACTTTCACATTAGCTAAGCTACATAAGAAGAAAGTGGGCTAGGGAAGTTAAGATTCTCTAGTGGTGAGGAGAAGTCACACAAGCAGATGAAATAAATGTCTTTAGCTGGATGGCAGAATGAGTAGGACCTCACTGGAGCAAATCAACATTCTAGAAACCGAAATACACAAACATAGAAGACCTAGGTGATAGCTCTTCCCCTCCTTTGGGTGACTGCTCTATGAGGATTCCTGGAAAGAAAAGCATCTAGGAATGTCAATGCAGGGATCTTCAATATTTGGAGAAACAATAGCAATTTTGACAGCATTTTCTCTGCCCCATTCTGACTACCTGCATACTTCACCCCGTCTTTTTCATACAGTGCTTTCACCTTGGGTCCTATCTGTACATGCCTCTGACCTTTTTTCATTCTGACTTTGTTTATTGCTCTCATCCTACACATAAAAGTGTGTCTCCTTATTCTCCTCCCCTGAAGGATCTTATGCAATTTCTCATTCTCTTTTCCCTGCTCTTTTGTTCCTCCTGATGTTACTACCTGTCCTGTCAGTACAAATGGCTGGTGCCTAATCTCCCTGGCTCAGTCCAATGACCTTCTCCTAACCTTTTTCTTAAATGTATTAATGTTATGTGCCTGCATTGAGCATATGAGATTATGTAAGTTTAATGGCCTTGATAGATGTCTGTGTTTTCTGAGTTTGTTTTCCATCACATACAGCTAATTTTCATTCTCTTTAATTAGAGTCCAGGATGCTTCTAAACTTAAATGTAGCTTCTTACCGACATGTTTGCATCATGTTTATGTATGCATCTGGTAAATCTGAAAATGCAAAAGGATTTGGTAGCACAGGCAGCACAACTAGTTTTAGAATTTTGTGGTACCCCTGTGTTCATACAACCATGATCAGAAAGACATAGAGTTCTCCTAGTATTACCATAACTTTATTTAGGAACAGGAATTGAAGCTCTAGGGAAAGAAAATACTGACCTTGCATCTGTGATCGGGGAAAGTGCAGCTCATCATGATGCATGTTTTGTACCTTCATCCTTCCCTATCTCTCATTTGGATTTTCTTTCAATTTTTCTCTCTTTAGGCATTTTCTAGTACATAGTCATAGTGCAGTGTCTGTCTCTGGAGTCAGATTATTACATGTAGTATGTAATAAAGAGTATAGGAAATCCTACTTCATACTACAGTCAATAAGTTCAGTTATACAAGATGTGTCCAAGAAATAATTATGTTTACCTTCTGTATATATTTTTCTTGTGTTTTAGTCATCATGTTAGAAAGAAGCTATAAATTGCATAAGCAAGCAAGAACGAAAAATCACAGGAATTTAATTTTACAGATGGTCCACCCTACTGCAGGGAGCTGTACCCTTTGCATTTGTAGGTAACTTGTATTGTGTACCAACATGCATAAGAATTATAGGCAACAAAAGTGGTACAGCATGAAAAGAAGTCATGCAAGATAAACTGGAGCTTAGGGCAAAAGGACAATATGAAAGCCTTATGCGCTACTTCAGCATACCTGGCCATGAATACTACTTTTACATGGAGTGATTTTTTTTTTATAGATCATTGGGATAAATAGAGTTTAACACAGAAAAATATGAAATCCTTAGACAGTGTAAGATGACATGTCTATTAATTGCCAGGTAACAAGTAACACTTATAACAAGTTAAATCAGCTGAGAGTTTTTGTGTCAAAAGAAAGGGAAAGAAACAAATACAACAACAACAACAAAATAAACCTTACCACAATTCAAACAGTATCTTGAATTCTGTTAACAGTATTTTGGGTAGAAGTCTGGAAATCCGCATGTACTAAAATTTAAAATTGCCTTAAAAAAATAAATCCCTGCCACATCCAGTCTTATTTCAAGTTTGCTGATTCTTGAAGAAACAAAAGTATAAACCATGTAATTGGTATTCTGTTCCCCATAAAGCATAGAACTGGCCTTTGGGGGCCAGATGAGACAACACTTTCAAATGAAGCACCAGGCAAAAAGTCCACAGATATTCTGCTGTTTCCTGTTATATAGAACAGTTACCTCTTTTGCTACTGCTAGAGCCCAGCTTATGAGCCTGCCCTCAGTAAATTAAAGGAAAAAACACTTTCTTCAGATGCCATTCCTCTGTATGCACTCATGTCTCCAAGGCTTAAGATCTAACAATCCTCTAACAACTTGGCCTGGAAAGATGAATAGCTTTTAAAACATTGTGTAGATTGTATTAATTGGGAAGGGAGTAATGGGTTTAGAATAACTGGAACGATTTTTAAACAGCTTGATTACAAGGATTATCACATACACATTGAATTAGACAAATCCAGGGAAATTAGAATAATTTCTGCCTTTCCTGGGCATGAATTTAAAGTAGAGAAATGTAGAACTAAAAGCAAATAGCACAACCTGTTTTAATCAAAGTAGTCTAGCAAGAAACAATCAATTAAAGAACAGTCTGATTCTCTGTGACATCAATGTATGAAAATCTGTTAGACGCCAGATTGTGTCTCAAGACACATATGATGAACTGAACAAAATGACCTGCTAATAGCTTTTACGGGTAATAAATGCATCATGTTATTGGTAATTCTGCAGATGGTAAATCAAGCTAATATCCAGGCTGAAACAAGCTACTTGTTAAATATACCTCAAAAATGTTCCTCCTTGTTATTCCATAATTGTATCACACAGAAAAATAAGATGATTGCTACTTATTTTTAAGCATTTTAAATTAAGATGTGTTTCAACATGCAGACATTTTAATTTTCAAATTCTTGAGAGAACATTTTTCGATAGATCTGAGCCTTTGAAGCACAGCATTTGTATTTAGATTAGCAGCCCCATATAAACTGTTTTTATATATATATAAATGTTCTCAGCTTTACTGTTTAACATGTATTTAGAAAGAGATTTCACAATGTCTAATGTTAATTTGAAGCTGCTATTCAGAATGCAGTACTTCCTGTTGTACAGATATAAGCCTTTACCATATGGGGAATTTGTGATTTGTGGAATATGAGATGTTGTTAATCAATCTGTAGCAAACAAGACTTCAGAGCTATACACATTACATCTAAATTTGGAATACATGAAATTATTCAATTTGTATACCTATAAAAGACTAATTCTGTAAAGAATATATAGAATGAATTTATTCACCAAATACTGTATCTATCCAACGCAAAAAAACTGACAAAATGTTGGCTCAAAAATGTTGATGTAAGATGGATATCCCCCAAAACCTCACTCAAAAATGTCAAGTGAAAGAAAGTAAGCAAATCCAAAAAACTTATTTCATCTCTTCATCTCAAGGATTTTACAGAATTGAGGAGTCCATACTTTTTATATTATTCTCTGTCATTTTTTTAATAATAAAAAAGTAAATTAATTTTCCAGGTAGCAATTATTTACTGCAGGAAAACATCTACTAGGTATAATAAATTACATTTTTGTGGCTATCCAATTCAGTATTTATCCACAACAAATTCAAACAGATGTTCAATGCTCAATTATTATACTATCTGTTAAAAAGTGTTTTTGACAGGCTAATTCATCAGGAAACTAGAAAATGATTGGAAAACATTAATAAAACTTGAAGGCAACACCTTAACACGTTAGATACTGCAAAACCATTCAGGCAACTGTGAGTCACAGGTTGCAAAAAGCAAATATGATGAGGGAACAAAATCAGACAGATTTGTATTGGGAAATCTTTTGAACACACTGCTTTTCCCAGATTCTTGTGAAAGCATGGTGGCCTTGACCCTAACTCACTGCATTAGTTCTTCTTCTACATTCCTGTGTCAGATCTAGACACATTAATAACATCTTTTGTTACTTACCACTTACTATATTTGTTCTAGCTACATCTCTTCTCACTTCCCCACACTTGAGCTAATAGGTCTTGCTTGAGTTTATAATGGTCCTTCTCAACAATTTAGTATTGTCATCAAACTGTGGAACTCTTGAAAAATGCTAAATAATGATAATAGCATCAAGGTCTTATTTAGATTTTAAGATTAATTTGCTCAGCACATTCATGATCTGTTGTGTTTGTTTTCAGTGAATACTGAAATCAAGTTACTGGTGAAGAAGCTGGAGGAAAGGGATTGTTAAGTCTGTCTGTGCTATTAGGAAACCATGGACTGAATTCTTGTCCCCTGCTCCATTTGCTTCATGTGGTAGAGGCTGTACAAAGCACCCAAAAAGCTATCATCACAGAGCACCCAAAGATACACTCCTCCCCATCAGAAAACCCTTTGTGAAAATTTTGTATCACCTGAACACCCCCTTCCCACACTGGGAGGGGGATTGTGGCTCAGAGGAAAGGAGAAATGCCAACTGAACGTTCTGGCAGCTCCACTGCAAGAAGTTTCTTGGGGGAAAACAAACAAACAAACAAACAAAAAACCCCACAAACCTAGTCACCAAAGCAAGTAGGGTCCTGAATCATGAGTGCCATGCTCAAATAACTTTGCTTACATTGGCAGATGTTGTCATTCAAGTTCTTTCAAAGGTGGCAGAGTACTACTTTCAAAACATTCAGAAGTATCTACATCAGAAATTAATGTGTGTTTGTCCAGTTGTGCAAAGTGCAAAATATATTTGGTTTTTATGATTCTCCTTGAATTGTAAATATTTATAACCATAAATGAGAGATTGACCAAGGTTCTAGTCAAAATAGCTAATCATTTGTGGAAATTGGGACCTCCTTGAACAGAAGTTACTTTCAAAGTATGAATAATTCATTGTGAGATGTTGTCACATATCTGTTTTTAAGTACAAGATGACTGTGAAAAAACATCCTGTGTTTCTGTAAATGCTGTCTTATGACTTATTTTAAAGGTTTTAGAATGTTTAGATGAAAATATAGCATATTTACTATGCATACCAGACAAGCCAGCAGAATAGTATTGCTGTTTCATGTCCTTCTAGCCATCTCATCCAAAAGTTGGCTACACTGAAGAAGTTGACTTGAGCTATTTTCTTGGTGAACCAGTAAAAAATTGAAAAATTCCACATGACTGCCTCTGCCTCCACCCTTCATGCTTCATTCACCGTCTGCTTGTTTCAAAATGGGCCAACAATTCTACTTTGTATTTCCATGGAAACTGTTTTGTATTTTAAAATGAGTAATAACTGAATTTAAAATTGTAATGATAAAGTCAAGAGTTACTGGGATAGCAATCCCCCTCAGTCATAAAAATTTTATGAGAATTTCTACTTCAGATTCACTTAGTACCAACTTGGAAAGGGGTTTGGCTCTCAGCAAAATACTCTTCCTTCACAGGCATACCATCATTATCCCTTTGACTTCTGACATAGTGCCCACTTTAAGCTTGTTTTATTATGGTAAATACAGAAAAAAAAATCCAGAGCAGGCAGTGGCAGTGTGTTGAACATAGTGTTTTTTTCAGCCTTCCTCCATCATGTTTATTCAGTATAACATAGTAGTTGCCAGAGGCACTGTGCAAACACAGACTTATGGTTGCTGCCCAAAAGAGCTTAAAAAGTTTAAAAGTGTTAAAATTTACCATGGAAATATCTGTCTTTCCATTTTATCTATAAAAGTAGAGTAACCTATATGAAGCAGTTTGTAACTCAGAGTGAGGTCTGTCAGTTCTCATACTGGAAATTGTATGCAGTAAGAAAAAACACACAAAACAAAAAGGTAGCTGAGAGATGACTGGGATGTTGCCTGTAGCAGGATTCAGTTCGGAACACATATTTCACATCTGTCCTCAATTATGACTATTATGCAAAAACTAAGTTTTCTAGAACTGCCCAAACCTTTAAAAACAGCCTCTTCCAGCTACCCACCACTTCAGGAAGGGTAGGTGACCCTGGTGTTTTTTGTTTGTTTGTTTGTTTGTACTTTTTTCTTTTTTTCCCCAGGTTCCTTTTGTTCTTCAAAAACACACACATGAAAACAAACAAACAAACAAAAAACTCCATGTTTGCTCATATTTTTAAAGTAACTGAAAACTTACTGCTCTATAATAATATTATGAAATTACTATTTTTATATATTTAAAAGCCAGATCCAGTTTTCAGCATGTCGTAGCCAGTGCTGCAGCTCCTAGTGTCACACATGTTCTGAATACCAGAGAAGTTAATAGCTTAGGAACAACTCAAAGAACTTAACTTTAAAGCTTCTGTTTGCTCTCATCATGATCAGAAGAGGGAAATCATGTGCCATATGCCTTGAGAAATTATATTTTTTATACTAAAATTTATTTAAAATTAAGTATATGATATCAGTTTAAATATTGCTCTAAATTCTAAACTATAATCTCTTGGTAGATATTTAGTGGAAATTGAAAAAGCTTAAATGGCTTAAAAATGGCTTTGAAGCATTATGTAGAAGCAGTTATCATTTATAAATGATGGGACATTAATGGCTTCCTTCTACATTTAGCATTAGACTTTGAAGATGAAATGGAACTGTCTCACTCCAGAAATTTACAATGTATATGTATGCCTACCAGTTTACTTAAATATTTATTCTGAGATTCTTTATTTCTCTGTAATATTTTAAATTTCAGAACAGTTAATTTATTACGGTAGACATTTTGTTAGCTAGAATGAAACCCTTTCTATTTTTATTTTAGTTTCTTATTTTATTGTTGACATCCTGGGTAAATTACTGACTTGTTATTTGCTCTCCTTTCTG
Organism: Anser cygnoides; assembly: GCF_040182565.1. NCBI lineage: Eukaryota > Metazoa > Chordata > Aves > Anseriformes > Anatidae > Anser > Anser cygnoides. The sequence goes on from NC_089878.1 coordinate 23,550,566, forward strand.
ACATTGTGTAATCCATCTGGCTTTGGGGAAAAAACAACTTCAGCTCATGAATGAAATAGCCTTAAAATTTAAGGGGAAGAGATATCATATAGGTAAACTATGCCAGTGAAAACCTGTGGTGAAGGAGCTTAAGTACCTGACTCCCATGTCTGTGTCAAGGATAGCAGAAACAGCTAAAAATAATGTACGGTTGCCTTAGACCTGGAATAAGTCATGATTTTAAATGATTTCATTATGGAGGAGTTATACTATGGAGTGTTTTGCTCCTGGCAAGAGTTGTATGGAATAGTTTGTGTTTAATAAAAATGTGGGCAGCAAACTAGATAGGCTTAAAGAAAAACTAAAATTGGTGAGTTTTTCCAAATAAACAGGGTTGCCACTGTCCTTTTGTGTGCAAAAGAAAGAGAAGATATTAAAAAAAAAAAAAAAAAGATGAAAAGAGAGAGGAATTTTGAACCAGCAATCTTCAAAGTTATCTTTACCAAACTGAACTGGAATGTTATAACATCTCTGGATTTCATAGATTAGTACAGCACAAGTCACTCTTGTTGATAAAAGGGAGTTGGCCAAAATATTTGACAATAGCATCTGTAACTTGAGCTTTTCCAAATTCCAGTTAATACTTGTTTTAAAATCAACTTAAAATTACTGATAACCATATCTGAAATAGACTATTTGCTAATTGGAAAAATCACTCACTTTTAAGCAGTAATCAGAAGATATTTTCCATAATGATTAGGGTACAGATAATTTTGTTTAATTTCACACCAAACTTTAAGAAAAGGTGCTTGGCCTTAATGGATATCAACGACTGAATCCTGGAGGTGACAAAACCGAAATAATAAAACAAATTGTGCTTATGTGTCAACCATCTAGAACTTCAATCTGCTTTTAAAATGTCCCTACAATTTTCCTTTCATGTGTGATTGTAGGCACAAAATTGAATGCATAAAATGAACATTTGATCTAGCTTTATTTTTTTTCAAGTTCTTTTTGGGGCCTGGTTCAGACAAATGCTCAGGAGCATGCATAACTGTAAGCAATTCTTAAAATCTCTGAGACTATATACATCTTTTAGATTAGATATAAACGTAAGTATTTTGCTGAACGGAGATATACAGCCAAAAAATTTATTGAAGGCCAAGAGTGAATAGCACACATAGAATCATCTTCTAGCATTCAGGTGTTACCCATTTAAGTTTATCTTTGACACTTGATAAAACATCTTCATAAAAAAACATTTGAGGTGAGGTCAAAGGAAAGAAGGAATTGCTGGGAACAGGGATGGATATCAAAGGCCAGTGTTAAACTTCACTGACAAATTTGACCTTCTAAATAGTGCAATTTGAGGCAAGATTAACAATTCCTTATTTCCCAACCTCATCCAGCTGAAATGGGATCTCTCATGTGCATAGGCAAACAGAACAGCACAAATTAACAAACAAGTTAATTTTAGTATAAATTCCTAGACAATCCCCAGACGCCTACCAGTAAATGCAATGTGAAGATGGTTAGAACATGGCCCAAAGGTGTTTTTTTTTCCCCTCCTCTTATGACTGAGGTTATTTTTCAAGGGGATGGATCTTTCAGTGTTCTGTAGCTGAAACTACTATGATACTGTATGTTTTGGCCTTCTTGTACATGCATTGTACAACTGGCAGACTGACTCTGCCCTCCCACCAAGAAATTCACAATTTGCAGTGTCCATAGAAGCACACAAACAACCTCCTACTCTGCAGACTTAACATGAAAGTGAAAGATTTTTCCAACCACTTTTATTTCCTGTTTTTGTATATAGCTAATAAATGTCTAATGACAAAGCAAATTTTCCTTTCTAGCATGCTAGTATGCAGATTCTGCACCTTTGACAGCATTTTAAAGTCAGTTTTTCCTTTCAGTATAGTCACTCCACTTTAACAACAACAAAAAATCATTTGGAAATGGACATTGTAAAGCTCCTTAGAGTGGCTTTAGAAAACACTCAGAGAAACCAAATCCCATCCCACAATGGACTTCTTTTTTAAACCAATGATGAATATTATTCTCTACCAACAACCCATATTCCCATATAAACCCACTCCCGCCAGCTCTTGCTGCTTTATCATAAGTCTTGCAGTATTTGATGCTGTACTTGAAGCACCAGCTACTGGACACAAGTGATAACAAGAGAGTCTCACCTTTCATTTAAAAATGTGCATGTGTCTAGTTTTCGTAGCTGTGGAGAACAGCTTGAAAACATCATCCAAGAATAACTGCAAATTCAGAAAAAGAGAAAGAATATCATTTCATATAAATCTTCTGATTTTTGAGTGTCTGGACTGGCAATATTGCCAACTAAAATTGTAATGTATAAATAAAGACTAGTCAATTTAGAGTCTCTTTTTACCAGGAAGATGAAACCTCCGAATTAAGGCATACAGGTTAGAATGCAAACAACCAGAAGGGTCTAGATATTATTTTCAGCTCTGTTATAGATTATCCTTTATTGGCAGACAGAAGTCCCAAGATTATTAAAAATGCATACTGTTAAGACGAAAATATTTCCTGATTGCTAGCATTGATGCCAAAACAGTTGCACCATGCAATATATGAATTTCCTTCCGCATCTAGGAGTTAACTCTGTGAAATAGAAGACAGCGTGCAGTTCTTATAATGGAAAACAGCTTTCCCCACGTTGTTTAGGGCCTACTGTTCATAATTACACAACAAAGCATCCTGTTTCTCCCATGTTAAAAACAAAACAAAACAAGACTGCTTAGGTAAGCTTAATTAGGCTTCAGCACTAATGTTAGCTTCCATCTTTGAATAATTCCAACCCTTTATGCTAATTCAAGAAACATGAAATTGTAGTAGTAAAACAGATCCACATATATCTCACTAGTCTGTGAAATGCATTTAAGAAAGTGCTCTCTCTAAAGTCTGAAACAATCTTTGACTGATTTTTTTTTTTTTTTTTTGAAACTGAAGCAATTTCATCGAGAATAACTCACCTTCTTCCAAGGGGAAAAGAGAAGAATTATGATAACTCATATGTCTTTGGAAGAGCTTTACCTGCTGTGATAAGCCTATTTGACTACATGGCTGCAAGAACAGTGACATTTTGACATCAATTCCCATAAGGATATCTCCTCCAAAGATTTGGTTTTCATTACAGTTTAATTCAGTTGCCCTATAGTGGAACTCCTGATGTCTGGATATTGCCTCTGCAGCTTTCTTTCTCATGGATCAGGCTTTCTTCCTCACATAAGCATCATCCAACCTGACATGGCACTGCTAATGCTGGTTGATGAATGATAATTCTGCTGGGAAAAGTAACAGAATGATATGATGATCTGAGATGACTAAAGCTTGTTGACAGCTTTCAACTTAAAAAAAAAAAATCCCCCAAACTATTAAGCCATGTTTTAACAATGTATACAAGTGCTAGTCTCCAGACTTATGAATAAGTCTGATATTATTTGGTTCTTTTCTTCTCAGACAGATTTAAGTTCAGAATCACTGGAAGGGGACCTGCTCTCTCATCAAGCACAGCTTTGCTTGCCGGTCTAGGGAAGAGACGGTCCTGCTTTGCTCTGTGCTGTGTGGCCTCACCTCAAGTCGTGTGTGCAGTTTTGAGTGCCACAGTTTAAGAAGGACATAAAACTATTAGAAAGCGTCCAAAGGAGGACAAAAAATATGGTGACGGGTCTAGAAAGCAAGACGTACAAGGAGTGGCTGAAGTCACTCAGTTTGTCCAGCCCAGAGCAGGCCTCATGGCAGCCTGCAGCTCCCTCACGAGGGGTGTGGAGGGGCAGGCGCTGAGGTCTGCTCCCTGGGGACAGCGACAGGGCCCAAGCAATACCATGAAGCTGTGACAGGGAGGTTCAGGTTGGATATTACATAAAGGTTCTTCACCAAAAAGGTGGTCAGGCACTGGAACAGGCTCCCCACGAGGCTAGTGGTGACGTCACTGAGCCTGCCAGAGTTCAAGAAGTGTTTGTCCAAGGCTAACAGACACACAGTTTGATTTTTGGGTGGTCCTATGTGGAGCCAGAAGTTGGACTCAATGATCCTTTTGGGTCCTTTCCAACTCAGGATATTCTATGATTCTATGATCCTCTCTGTGCATTGTCCCTTCTTTTCCAGGTAATTACTTTTTTTTTTTTTTTTTTTTCTCTCCTCTGGTAGTATATATGAGAGCTCTCCAGTATAAGCACACACTTCACAGCTTAAGTTTTAATGTTCCATTAATGTCTAAAAAGCAGATTTATTTACACTGAGCAATATATTATTCCAAAAATAGTACTGAAATCAATGAATTGAAAATACAACTATCATATGTATTCTGTACATATCTATCGTGGGCTGAGAAACTACAGATATATCAGTCTGGGCCAAGGATCTCTATCTGTTATACTTTCTGATGCTAAAGAATTTCCTATCTGTGACTAGGTGGGACGAAATCAACTGAAATAGGAGTCAGTGGGAATACCTCATAGAATAATATATTACTTGACATGAGTAATGGTGGCAGAATGTACCCTATGGGAACTGCATAGTAGAAGATTGGCACATTAAGTTGAAATACTCCCATTCCCCTCCCATGCAGTATTTCCTGATCCAGACTTGTCAGTGTACTTACAGCTTGACCTTCTGTTGTTCGTCCTATGTACTCCTGGGCATTTTTTTGTTGCTGTTGTTGGTGGTGGTGGTTGTTTGTTTTTAAGCTGAAATTTTTTTTCATGCAATATTCTATCAGGTTATTCACCTTGAGTCTAAGTCACATATCAACCACCTTTAGGAAGAAGAGACCTTATGTAAGGAAATTGTGTAGTTTTCCTTTTTAGGAAAAAGGGAAATTTTAAATAAATTTCTTCGTGGTTTCATAACCGTGATATGTTACTAAGGGAGGCACCCGTAGCCTAGTTATTCTGTTGTATCTCAGGGTTGCATGAATATCGTATTGTAGTATTCCTCCCAGATACTGGGGAGGAATGGAAATGTCTTCCTTTTGGAAAATGATCAATCATTTAGCTGTGGGAAAGGTTTCTTGGCATTGTATTATAGTATATGAAAATTACCTTCTCTTCAGTAAATATTGGGAAAAGATTTTGTCCAAAGTGTAGAATGATATGTATTCCTTGGCATATAACATTTTCCACAAACAGTGGAAGGAGTATTTGGAACTGTGAGCAAGTTGCAAGCCTACTCCAGTTGACTCCTGTGATGTTGCCATTCAAAGAAAGGAACAATAGAAAAAAATGAGCAAAAATAAAATATCTGTTCCAAATTTAGGTGTTGGAGAAATATTTCCTAGAATAGCATATTGAGAATTATGCACGGAGAAATTCATGAATGTGTGAGAAAACAGAAAAAACTTTCAAAAACTGTTCTAGACTAGACTAAAGCAGGTAAAAGAGCTAAAGTTATATAAAGATTTAAATCACAAAATTCTTTCTTAGATAATAGTAGTTTTCTATCCTGTATCTGTCATAGATTGTGTCAGCTTCTAGCAAGTTGGAATTGCCCAGTTTTAGCCAAAGATTTTATTCTAAAAAGTGGTAGACATGTTATGTGTTGCTCTTCTTGTAGTAAATTCAATGCTTTCTTCTACAAAATTAATTCAACATTTATTTGAGAAAAAAAAATGAAAAACTGTTTCACATCTGTTCTGAAATGTTTCTTATTTTTAACAAGAAAAAATGTTAGGTATCATTTTAATTTCAATGTCATATGAATTTATTTTCTTTGGGAATGCATTGTTCTGACAAGCTGAATAATCTATTAGGAGAGGGGAGGGGATTCAGTCTTTTTGCACTCCTGTACTCTGTGTTCTGTTGCTCTGAATAGAATATATAATCCTATTTCCATTTCCTTGCGATGCTACTACTATCGATTGCGTGAGAATGAACAACAATACTTAGTCTTCATCTATACTTTCTAAATTGCTTCTTAATGCTAACACGATTTTTTTCTTGCAACCTTTCCCGTTTCTTTCTTTCTTTCTTTCTTTCTTTCTTTTGTCTTTCTGTCTTTCTGTCTTTCTCTCTCTCTTTTTCTTTCTTTCTTTCTGTCTTTCTTTTTCTTTCTTTCTCTTTTTCTCTCTCTTTCTTTCTCTCTCTCTTTCTCTCTTTCTCTTTCTTTCTTTCTTACATTCTTTCTTTCTTTTTCTCTCTCCTTCCTTCCTTCCTTCCTTCCTTCCTTCCTTTTTTTCTTTTTTTCCTTATCTTGCTCCACATATATCTGTATTATACTCTCAATTACTTCCTTTTTTATTTTTTTTTCCAAGGTAGACCTTAGTATGATTGAACTTGGGACTAAGCATCTATATCACTCAGATAATAGATGTTTAAGGCTTTATTAAGTACATTAGGATCTTTCCTTAATATTGCATTTGCTATTTATGTTTCTTTTTATTTTACCACTTATAGAAATAAGCGTTTTTCTTTGAGACATTTACGACTGCAGAGGAGCAACACTACAGACTGTAGACCTGATGCTTCTAACTGGTGGTTTGAATCTCTAATTTTAAATTTTCAGAGAGTTTAATCAGCAGGAGAACTTTTTCAGACCAGTAATGGTATCACAGATAAACTAGCACTTCTCTTATGTTCTTCCTCCTTCCTCCATTGAGGCAGGCACCTCAGAAGCAGCCTTGAATCTGGTATTAAATCAGGCACGAGATTAGGATGAATACACTGTAGTAGTTTGAAGTTCTCCAGGTGAGACTTCTCAGGCACCACAAAACCTTTGCAGTTCTAATCTCGTTTTCAGGCATCACAGAATGGCTGAGCTTGGAAGCGACCTCTGAAGATCATCTTGTCCAACCCCCCTGCCAAATAGGATCACCTAGAGCACATTGCACAGGATGGCATCCAGGCGGGTTTTGAATATCTCCAGAGAAGGAGACTCCACAACCTCTCTGGGCAACCTGTTCCAGTGCTCTGTCACCCCCACAGTAAAGAAGTACCCCCTCATATTCAGCCAGAACTTCCTGTGCTTGCTCTGGAGAGCAGGTTAGGAAGTCATTAGTGGCAGATATTACAATAAGATTTTTCTTAATATTAGTATTGCTATCATCATCAGTGTATTTATGTTATAGAATAGGCAGCAAAAGAAAAATATATTTTGAAATCCTTTATTTCTAACTTTAAATTCTATAGTATGGTGAATGGCCAAGGAGAAAAAAGCCAGTTTTCTTCAAAAAAGTACTTTATTTCACATCAACCATTTGTCAGATGTTCTGTTGAAACATTACATCCTATATCAGAACTGTCTCTTGAGAATAATTGTTTGCTTTGGGGTCTTCAAGCAGCAATTCCGGAATCTCTGCAGGCAAGGTTATTTACAGAAAAACATGAGAATCATTTGGTCACTGCTGAAGTAGAGACTGTGGCACCTTTGCAGGGAGGGAGAGCACAGAATCAGCAGCTACTTCTGAAATCAGTAAACATAAACCAATAATAGTCATAGTATTTACTATCAATAGCAATTTTGTACCATGTGAAGTGACTAATACTTTTTTATGATCAATTTATTTACTTGTTAATATTTTCTGAAAGATTGGAGGTACACCTATACAAAAATAATGAGAGTAAACTGCCCATTTATCTGGAAAACAAGTGTGGATGAAGTTATTCCTAGGGAATAAGATGCTACAGTGAGTGCGAATAACAGTTTGTAACACTGAATGAAGAGTATGTATATATCATTGGGATAAAAAAAATAAATAAATAAAATTCTAACATGCATAATGAAAATATCTCTTTACAGTTAAAGTCTTCCAGGCTAGAGGCTGTATCTGAAACATCTGATTGTGCTTACTTGGTGAATTATTAAATGAATGTTTGACCAATCTGTGAACAAATAAAGTACAACATTGAGAAACTGAAAGCATTCTTTTGTGAGCTAGGATTTTGCATCTTTCAGAGCCACATTCTTGAACTGAAAAATGTAACAATAAAGTATAAGAAATCAATAAAATATGCCACTGTTACTTTGTTTGAAGAAGTAGATTTCAAGTTTAGAAGCCTTTTACTTCAGGATAGAACCCCTTCGTTCCCAAATTCTTTGTTAGAATAGCGAGGTCTTGTTAAGATGGGACACATCTTAAAAAATGAATAAATTAATAATAATTCATAATTTTTAATTTCATTATTTTAATAGTCACTTGGATATAACTGAGCCTCCAATAGCTAGACTGATTTCTACTGCAATTAAGGTAAGAAGAGGAAATCTGACTGATAGAACTGGTAGAACTTGGTATTTTTTGGTTAATCTCCTCAGGATGCATAAAAATGGATTAATTGGAAGTGCTACATTTCAAATGGAGCTTCTTCAGCATGACTGCCTCATAAGATGCTGTGATGAAGAAAATGAGCAAAATTGTTAAAGAAAATGGTTTTAAACTCATTGTCATGTTGACGGAATCAGCTTGGATTTCTTGTTCGTGTCCTATTCAATGCAGATATCATTTTTTTGTCATTCATTGAGTTCAGGTTAGACTCTTTAGTGAGAGTGAGTAAACTGAAATGCCTCAGTAAAGATTTTTCTGTGTGAACTCTGGGCTTCAAACAATGCCAGTGCACAGGTTCACAGAAGCTTTATTTTCCAGTTCTCTTTGAACAAAGTAGATAACTTGCAAATTAAGAAGTTTCCAAAGTGGTACAGCATGGTAAGGCTTGTAACTCATGAGTTAGAGTTCAGTACACACATGAAAAAAGGAAGATCAGCTAGGATGAACTAGCTGATTGCTTGGGTCATGCCAAACTGCCAACAATGCATTTGAAAAATTTGCATAAAAATTATGGTCCAAGTTCTACCCCTGACTCCAGTCAACTTCAGTTATATCTGCATGTATGGATGTGGAGGCAATATTTGGCTCTAAGTCATGACTCCAACCATTGTTAAAATAAAGACAAAGGTTTTCTCTGATTTACCTGCACTCAAACAGTTGAAATTTGTTCAAAAAACATAGTAAAACTCTGAAATATAAAGACACTACCGTGTTGTTCTGCCATATAACAAACAAATATCTTAATTCCATTACTGTACAATGACACTGGTGCTTTGGGTTGCTGCTGAAAAAAAATATAGTAGTATTTTATTTTAACTCAGTGGAATCTGGGCCTGTACGCTACACACAATAGTTCTCCTGTGTGTGCTTGGTAATAAAGCCAAGACTAATTTTGGTATCCATTTTGTGTAAAAGCTTAAATAGGAAGCCACTTGCTCTTTTTATTTGCTTACTTTTGACAGCATAACAGTTCAGTTATCTTCTTAAGAAACTATCTCTGTGAAAGTCAGATGATGGATTAAGGCCTAAAGACCAACATAGGAGTGCACAGGGAAATGGAAAGAGTATTTACGTAGTTGTTTTTGTGGAGAATTGAGAGCACATTTGTTGTGTCCATTTTCACAAACGTATAACATTTTCACTACAAATAATCTGCTTAGTAAACAAGAATTGGAAAAATGGGAGTGCAGTATTTCAAGAAACATGTATGTGACTCTCCCAATTGCTCTCTAGTGTCTGTGGTACATACATTTGAAATTGTTTATGGATTTTGACATGATTTTACTATGAAACCTAACCCTGACTTTTCATTTCAGCGTGACTTAAAGTCGAGAATTTTGTTGTGTAATTAAGTACAGTAGGTCACTGTGCAGTGTGGCAATGCTGTTTTCTAGTGTACACTGTACTGAATCCATAGTGCAGCATTAATTGCTAGGTAAGGGCATTAATATTTTGAATGGTTGTAAGTGGTTTTGCATAAATGCCAGCAATAAGGAAATGGTTTTATATTTTATTATTATGCATATTATGAGTGCACTCTCACCATAAAGCTTCTAACAAAAATTAAGGTACTTTCTGAATCTTACTGCACACTTTGGAAGGCTCTTTCCTTGGATGCTATGGCTTTACTTTTATTTGCATGAATTCTGAATAGATTTTTGTTGTTGTATATATTCATTTATCAGTGACCTACAGCATTTTTGTCTTTTCTTGATTGGCTTTCTTTTCTTAAGATTAACTCAGTAGAAATCATGGCAGAGATACTCTATGACTCCAGAAAAACAGTCAGTGTCTTCAACATTACTTCTTAAGTGCCTTAAACATCATTTCTTTTTTGCAAATTATACCCAGAGAAAATGCCTAGTCTCAACAGTCTTTCCCTGAAGAGTAGATTTCCTTTCCTAGTGGGACAATAGGGAAAACTAGTCTAGCCCTGTCAATGGCCAATCCCCAGTTGTTATAATATGCAGATACTCTTAAATGAATGGGAAGAATATTTTCTTTTCATGTGTTATATCTTATTATTCATTAGACAAATGTTAATGTTCGTATCACATTTGTAATTCTTGTTAATATACAGATAAACTGATTTTGTGTTTAAGAATCAGAGTGATTTCCTGGTCTGTAACACAAATGTTTTTGTTTTTGTTTTTTTAAATGGTAATTGTATACATCATTGTAAGTTAACAGTTGTGACTACTTGGACAGTTCATCATTATTAATTAAACTTAAAACAAAATAATGCAATTGTCCTAAATTTCTCATCAGGAAAAGGCAGTCTAAATATAAGAGACAGCCACAGGTACTTAGACTGATGACTATCCTAAAAGATTTCTGCAGGATAGCAAATTCATAGCTATTTCTTTACAAATGTTACAGACTAAGAAATATGTCAAAATGTTAATCATGTAATTAGGTAGTTAACCAAGTATTTAATCATAGATTCTATTACTACCATTTACATTCCACTGGTACTGTACCATATAATGTTATCTTGGTCTTCAGTATTATTGTCACCAAACTTTTAGAGCACTACTTTCTGTAATAGAATAAGACATTTATCTTGCATAAAGGAGTTTAAATGGGTAGGGAATGATTGCAGAAACCTGTCAGAAGATGTCTTTAATGAGATCCGTATGGTCACCATATGATGCTACGTCTTTCACTCTATCCTTAGAAGCCACACAATGTTTGTAAATGAATTTTTCTTTTTGCAGAATTTCTAAAGGTAAACAAATGCTTTTGTCACAGTTGACTCTAAAAGCAACAGTTTTCATGGCAAGAAAGCTTGAATATTTGACCTTACAGATATAAGAATAGCCATTGTATCATGTATATATGTACATGTATCAGAGACAGCAAATATTTCTGTGTTAGTAGGACAGTATGCACAAGTGTGTGGTACATAAACATTTTAAAATATTTATATACAATTTTATGTGTAGAATGGAACTAATGAATACATATAAATTCCTGGAAACAGACAAGTGATTTAAGGCAAAAACCCATAGAAAAACTATTTTTTGCTATTGTAGTAATGCTCAGTGTTCTCTGTAAAGGGTCATGGTCTAATTGCATGGAGAAATAGATAAGCATATAAGGAGAAATTCTCTATTCCAACAAGTTTACAGACTAAGATGACAAGCTATTTCAAAAGGTAATAGTATAATATAACAGAAACTCACTTAAATATGCATCTGTATATATAAATATATACATTTATGCATATGTATATGTATACAAACTTACACTGTGAAATCCGTACATTCACATTTTGAAATATACCGCATTCTCCTCTGTGAATGTAAATATATATATATTCACCCTCATACAATATAATCTTACATTCAATTTTAAAAATGAACTGTATATTAATTCTTCTCAGCCTGTCTCCTAATGAGCTAACATCTTGTAGGGACCATTAAAATATCAGTTCTTGAGTGATGTGAAGATACAGTTCTGTTGCTGTTTTTAGATTGAAGTGTTCACCTAAGTGACACATCATGGGTGCAGGAGTAAAGATAGTTTGGGGAAAAGCAAACAGGATCAGTGTGATTCTTAAAACAGCAAAGCAAAGATGATGTATTACAAGAAAAACAGAGGTAATATAGATATGAGATGGGCCTTAAAGAGAAGAATAAAAAAATACAAATTTGGTAACCTGAATGGGTATTTCTTTCCCTTCTGTTCAGTTAGGATGTTCCAAGAGTCAAATAGCAGCAGATGACTTCCCTGTCTTATACTAAACATTGAAAAATATGACAATATTTAACAGCACCTTCCTTTTCTCATAAGGCCTTATAGTATATGAAAAGAATTGAATGCCCAACAGAAATTACTGTTTTAATATTATTCCTTGTTAATTGCAATCTTAATGACATTTGTTATGGCAATTAGTTTGATAAATCATTGTATGAATTAGTAAAAGGCATCAGACTTTATTAAACACCTGGAATCAAAAAATGGGATTTATCCTTTCAGGCTGACTCCTACAGCTCTTTGTAGCTATGCCCTCAGTCTTCTGTCATCTCTATTTTATGTGGAAGCTTCTGCAGTGAATGCTATATTCAGAAATTTCATCTTAGTACTTTTGTCAAGACCAATGATGATTTTGCAAAAATAATGTTAAAAACACAAGTTTGTATGAAAATTTTCTTCAGAATATCTACACATTCTCATCAGGAACAGTAAGTGAATATGTACTTAATGAAAATATTGTATTAACAAATTATTCTGCATATAATTCTGAGGACTGCGTAGGTCCTTAGTCTCTTGAGACTTTTGCAGAACTATGCTGTAGCTGTTAAATTTATTTAGCATCTTGATTTACTCTGGGTTTAATTCTACAAGTCCTGCTCAGGTTAAGAAATATTGACTTCTACAGATAATCTTTGCACTTGGTGCAAAATATTCAAACTTAGTTGTCTGATATTAGGCACCTGAACAAGTGGCCTGATCCCAGGCACATGGAAATAAGCAAGTTTCATTTCCTAGACAGTAACTTTTAGCTCAAATTCTGTAGATACTCTGATTTTTTAAAAATACTAGATATTTTAAAATCCCATCATACTCAGTGCCTCTGAAAAACTTGCATTTTTTGATATTCTTATTTTTATTGTGTTCATATTTTGGCTGTGGTATTATATTAATACAACTCATTTCTCCTTCTTCTTAGATTTTCTTCCAAGTAATGGACAAAATTAGAAAGGCGATTTATAGCAGAGTATCAGCTCATTAAACTGTAGCTTGTATATTAAAAAAAGTGGCTAACAGTGATTCTAATGAAAAAGCGTCAACGTATTTTCAAGTCCCATCATTGCCAATTCAAGAAGAATCAAGGAATGAATGCCCTGAGATTGGTTCATAAACTGTTAACATGTTGAGATCTGCATTTTCTCTTGTGTGTTCTCAAAATTGTAGTGCCCTTTGGAAAAGAAAATAATTGTTTTTGACATTATTTGACTGACTTGATTCAAGCAGGCCATAATTACAGTGCTGATCAGGTTTCCATAGACTGCTTGAATTCAAGAAGGAATACAACATGTGGAAACATGATGGCTAATCACAAACAGATACACTACACAGATTTTTCCCCAATTCTCATTCTACGCTTCACTGAAGTTACTTCATATTTACAATTGTGTAAAGGAAGAAGAAGAAAAAAAAGGTAACAATGTAATTACCACTGGAGGAAAGGCTGCTGGTAGCACTGGCAGAGAAGCTGTCACTGCTTTAATGCTATTAAAGTATACAAAAAAGTACTTGCATATGTTTTGATCAGTACAGAATCAGTTTTATAATTCTTATTAAAAAAAAAAAAATCACAAAAAGAATGAACATGTACAGCGGAAGAAAAATGAGGCCTCTTTTATCCTATGAGACTTTTGTCAGGCTTGTGAAGGCCAAGATGCAAAACATGAAAAAGTCTTTGGGGGAGGATTGTTTGACTCTTCATGTCTACTCAATGTATCTTTCAGTGACCCAACAAAATAGTGGGGCAAGAGCATTTAGCAAAAACCTCAGGATGGGAATGAGGGGAGAAAAAACCTCAGTAATTCAAAGGAGAAAGGGTAGGGTAGGGTTTATAATAAATAAATAAACATTTGTCACAGTTGAACAAGAAGGTGAAACTAAGATGATAGCATGAACAGAATTTCAAAGTTAATTTTAGGAGATGAGGAAAAAACTTTTGGATATCCAATTGCCATGATGGTTCCTAAAATTTTGTTTCAGTAGCACAGAAGAGGGAGGACAAGAATAATGGAGATAAGAACTGTATTTAATTTTGAAAACTAGAAGTGTTCATATTGTCTGGGAGGCAATCAGAAATGATAGAAATGATAATTGCACCTTTATTATTGTAATTTTTAAAATGGGTGGGTTTATTATGGTTGGAACGGATAATATTGAAGGTCTTTTCCAACTTTAATGATTTTATGATTCTATGATTACTTTTTTTGTTTGTTTGTTTGCTTGTTTGTTTTTCTTCCTGCTTCTGGCTATCCAATTGGACAGCCCTAGTAGTTTTCTTTGGGTTTTCTTTAGGTCCAAAGTTAGGGAATTTTATTTACTTGTGTATTATCAGCAATGGTATCAACTTAATAAAACAACTCTACTTGGCTAACCAAACATGAGTGCCACAAAGAGACAGGACTATGCAAAGAAAGATAGTTTTCATATACTGTTATTATTTGTATTTTCACTGTTCTTGATAACTTGATCATAAACCAAATATTCACTGCAGCAAGTGTTGTACAAAGTCTTAAAGGTGGAAAAACAAAACAAAACAAAACAAAAAAACAGAAAAAGGCCATTGTATGTGTACTTCAAGTCAAGAGAGAAAACACAGCAGTTGAGGAAGGAGTACTGAAATAGTAGTGGTCTCTGTGGCTGTAGCTACTGAACTGGTTGGAGTTGTTTCTAGGTATCCAGGTTGGTGAAGGCCCCAAAAGGAAGACCTCTGGAATAGGGATCAAGAGGATGGGTGTGTGGAGTGTAGACTAATAGAAAGGCTAATCAGAAGAAGCCTTAGCTTATCAGAGGAAAAAAAAAATTGAAAAAAAAAAAAATCAAGGTACTTAAGATTGACGACTGAATGTTACGAAGTAGGAGTGAATGGATGGATTCATACAGGAAGCTAATGTATCAAATACTCAGATATGAGAAAAACGTCTACCACAAGAATGTCTGAATCAAATATGACCTGGGTAGACATCTTTATATGTGAATATTCTACTTTAAGTCTGTCCTCAAGTTATAGCTACAGCCTTGACATCGACCTGCTTTTGAGTGTTTCTTAACACAAAATATTTTTGATCAATAATATAATTTTAATGGTTGAAGCTAAATTTTTGCTCCCAGATACTAGTCTTATGTAAGTTTAAGGAAGAGAAAGGAAAAATACCATTGCAAATAAAGTATGATCAAAGTAGGTTCTCTTGAATTAGTTTCAGTGCATACAAATATATTTTCTTTCTAAAAAACACTTTAGGAATTCACCAGGCAAGACAGAGTTCTTACAGAAAATGCAGAAATAGATCACACTTCAGTTGACATAACATATTACCATTTGTCAAGAATATTTTTCTTTTTTTTCTTTCCCTTTTTTATTTTTTTTAAACCTTTTATCTTTATTTTCCTTCATAAGCAAATTTTATTTTTTAGGATGTAAATTTTTCTTTGGAATTCAATATTTTTGAATTCTGTCCAATATAATTTGTGTAACTTTGTTTGCTCACTTTGATAATGAAAGAAAAAAAAAGGGTATAAAACAAAATTTTGTTGCATTTTCTTTGATAAAATAATTCTTTTGACTCTTATATTACATTGAATTTGGTTTAAAGTTATTAAAGTAAATTACATCTTTCAGTAAGCTGACAAAAACTGCAAAAGCACACACACTTTCTTAGTACTCTTTAGTTTACTACGGGTAATGGTATTGTAGATTGTGACTGATAAGTCAAATGGGGCAAGTAACTATTGTTGCAAGTGCACAGTTCTCTCTTCCTAGATCTGCCAGTGATATACATTTGTTATTTTTTTCGTGAGTGGCTCATTTTTAGGATCATTCTGAACATAAGACCATAAAACAAGAAGCTTCAGTGAAATCCAAATCTCACATGTCATCACATTGAACTTTGGCACCAGTTTTGAATGTAGTTTGTGAGAATACTCTATACTGATGAATTCCCATGAACGTGTACATTTTCGGCTGTTGGCTATATACTCCTCTTCCTCCCAAATTATACACAAGTTTCAGCAAACCTAATTTTAAGCTTTTGGGAAGACTACCAGCAACAACAAAACCAACCATTGGGTGGGTGTGAGCTGTCTGAACTGCCAATACCAGTCCCCCTGAAGGGTTTTCCTGTCTTCCTTTCCTTTTCCTTTCCTATTCTGCACTTTGCTGTTGGTCTTCTTTTAGCAGAGACCATTATGTGAGTGGAGGACTTTCTGTCGTGAACAAGTGAAGAATGAGGGAAAACCATATCTTTCTGTAAGCCAGCTGTAGATACAGATTTAGATTTCAATGTTTTCTGATGTAATCTGTTAATTCCCCTTGTCATTTGTAATATCTCTTTCTTCCTGTTCCCCTATTTCGTCCCCACTGTGGTTATCTCTCTCTCTTTTTTTTTTTTTTTTCTTATGGAAATGCTGTATCTTTGCTTCTTTGCTCTTCCTAATTAAAATAGTCTTTTAAGTGTTGCTGTTTCAAAGCTCATTATATAGTTGGAAAGCACAATATATACAAAGGTGTTGAAGAACTAACTCTGCTCAGATTTATCGTATCTTTGATTGACTGGGGAAATGACTTTCAGTTGACATCTGAGCCAACAAGTTAGCTGAAATAAAATTTTGCTTAATACCTTTGCATCAATAATCTAGGCGCAGCATCATTGATTGAGAAAGTCTGATCAATAGAGTATTACCGACTGCCTAACTGTAACTTTGCCAGACTTTTTTGTTAATTCTGCTGATGACCTTCGTACCACTGCTTTTCAGGTTCACCATTTTTTTCTCTTTGAAATTCAATTTGCTCCATTTGCTATTATTTAAGGAATTTACACATCCAATTGATTTCATTCTACCTGATACAATATGAGTTTAGGATATAAAAGATTGTGCAAGCTTGGGACAAAGCTTCTGTAGCTACAAATTAGAATCTTTCTGAGAAACTTCACCTTGGGGAAGACATAATCTGTGGAAAGAAAAAAAGGGGAATATAAAAACATTTATTTTAACCCTGTGCATACTGTGGCATTTTCATCTCCATGGATTTATGTTCAGTATAGATGAAGTAGCAAGTAAGAAAGGGAATAATAATTTCAACCAGTCCGAGACAATCATTCAAGAATAAAAATATATTACAGAAATAATGAAAAAAGATTCCAAACCCTAACTAATCACTCGAATAGGAACACTACATTCTGTTCCTTTAAATATTTTCTCTCACAGTCCATTTTTGTTGTGATTTACATTAGCCCTTGTTTCTGTCTTTGTGACATTCTTGAAGCTATCTCCATTCACACTTTGATGGAACAAAACAACTATTTCTTTGAAAGTTATTTAGCAATTTGGGATTGCTTCATTCAGTGTCTCCTCAGAATACATAATGCTTCCCTTATGCACAGACAAGACTGAATGCAATGTCTAGATGTATTTGTCTTGTCTAACTACCTGTTGAGAAAAATGCATTGTTATTTTGTTACCTTTCTGATATAAATTCCTGGGCTATGTTTTCATGGTTATGAAGACATTAGAAGCAAAATATGCTAAAATGCATCCATTTTTCTATGTACTGGATTGTCCTATTAACATTTTATTGCTTGTGGTACATACATAACATTTAGCTCTATATAATTTTCCAATATGTGGAATTAGATCTTTTGCTAGACGTGTGGAACATGTAATGTAGAACAGGCAAGGAGAATGGTAAACTGGTTTGTTCTGAGGCTGCTCCCAAGTCTCCATTTAAACCTCTTCAGAGGTTCAAGATGTTCCAAGAACTTAAAAGACTGTATCATTAAAATGAAGACAGCCTTAATGATGTTATTTTTCTCCTTGTCATCCTATGAAGAGTCAACTCATCATTATAGGGTCTTCCACACTCATAGATTTCCCAACATTGGTTATAACAATTTTCTGAGTGTCTTTGTACTGCATAACACAAAATGGCTTTAATATGCTCTCTGGGATAGAAAATAGAGACCTTCCTAGCAAGAGGGTATCATATTGCTCCGTTAATCTGCCTGACCTTGATTTTAGAATGAGATGAAGACATCTGTATTCCATGTAACTGACTAAAGAAAATGTCACATCTTGGGAGATGGCCAGATTTGCCCAGCTTCTCACCTATCTTAGCACTGCCTAAGTGCAAAAGGCAAATACTTGAGAGTATTCATGTTTACATGATTCAGGCTTGAAAGTACATATGCTATAGAACTTAACAGTAAATTAAATTTAGAGAAATGTCATTCAGGTTAACATTAATATTAATGTTTGGAAAAAGACAATGACATCATTGAAACTTGATAAATGTATATGGTGTATTAGATGTTATTAGCTCCAAGACAACATTTATTCGTATTTTCCTTCTCTGTTCTTCCCAAGTTCCTGTCACTGCTCCCAGTACAGACCAAGTCAGTCACAAAACAATAGCAAATCTTCTGTCATGATGGCAGATCCAGTGAAAGGAAAGCATATTGAATAGATGCCTTCATTTCTGGAGGTGATATATTTAGGTTAAAGATAAACATATTGCTGAGACTTTGATGATTTACATGATGTTTCTTGATATTGTACTTCATCAGTTCTTAAAAATCAGGAAAAAAACAAACAAACAAACAAAAACACAGAAAGCCAAACCACAAAACTGGTGGAAGATTATATCTCAAAAAGTTCCCAGCTTGGGAACTCCAGAAGAGTTTGTTTCTGGATAGCTGCTTATGAAAAATTCCTCAAAATTGGTAAATGGCTAAAATATTATTTAAAGGTGGGATAAGATAATATTTTAAATGCTTTTAGTCTCTGTGCTGACATAGTAAATGAAAGCATAGTAATGCCATTTTGTTGATAATTTAATCAGTGCAAAAGTATGTCCCATTTATCAATTTTATTATATGTATCTAATGCCTGATTAGAAATATAAATAGAATTTAGCAAGTCCTGGGGAGAGTGGATGGTGCAAGGCTCCCCTCTATTAAAGCATTATTTGAAGTGTTTTTTAATTATGGAACATATTTTAGTTCTGTGTAATAGTAAAACAGTGGGGTCTGTGGCAATTCTTCTTAGCACAAATTGTTTTAAATGCAGGATTATCACCAGGTGTGGTGTCTACTGTACTGTAATGTGTTTATTCTTCTAGCTTGTTAATTTCCCCTCCATCCCCCACCCCCCCACACCCTTTTTTTTTTTACATCGAGCTTTAAGATATGCAGTATTTGAAAGGTCCTACTGAAGTCAGTACGCAAATAAGACTTGCTCTTGGTACCTACAATTCCAGGATCTGACTCTTTAATTTCTTGAAAGCTTTGCAACGCTGTTTCCTGGGCCTGCCATTTCATTAGTTATTCATCATCATAATGACTGTATTTGTTATTACTGCTAAAAATAGGTAATGATGGCAGTATTTCATCTAATGGATTTGCTTTGTCCCTGCTTGAAAACGTTGATCTGTCACTTACAGTAGGTTTACAAGACTGCAATATTTTCATATTAAAGCTGTTTGTGCTTTTAATTTTCTCATCATTAGAGACTGGTAGGCTTTTGGTATATAGATTTCTGTTTGGCTTAACTAGGAGTATATGTTTATCGTTTGAATGTCCGTCCCTAAATACTATCTATGTAAGTGAAATAGTATAGAATTTTATTATCAGATTCTGTGATTTTGAATTTTTGGGTTTGTTTGGTCCTCTGTTCTTCAGTTATCAGGATAAGAAAACTTTCTGGTTTCATATAGAAATATACTTGCAAGAGGCTTTAATAACCCTCCATGCTGTAGTTTACAAAAAAAAAAAAAAAAAGATGATGAAACCCTTTAATGTAAGGTTTGACGGTCTGAATGTGTTATTTGTATATTAAGATGATTAAGATGGACATGTTTTTTTTTAAAACCCTGTGAAAAGTAAAAGGGATAGATTTAAGTGTTTCATTTAGAAATGACTATTCATACACCAAAAAAGCTTTTGCTTATTCTTCTGATCTTGTCATTTCACATTTTTTCAGCAGTTATGGAACTATTTGCTCCTCTTGTAGAAATAGCCATATACTGTATATCACGTTCTGAGGAGAGAAAGAGGAAATCCAGGCTGCACGTTAGAAATTAATTCATCAGAGTACAGCTATAATTTAGTTTTCTAAAACTTCCTGTATTCTTATAGCACCCTACTGCCTACCTTTGCTTCTTTCCTTCTCTGAGATCTAGAGAGCTGTAAAAACTAACTAAAGTTGCCTGAGCATTGAATTTGCTACTTTATGATAGACAACTGTGAGAAAGTCTTAAACATCAGGAACAGGCTAAGGAAAGAACATACTAGGGAAAGACCCCAGTTACATGGTTTGAACTGTATATATGTTTATACAGCATGAAGGAGCAACATTGAATTAGGTAGATCATAAAGAAGACTAAGTGATGCCAAGAACCCGTTTAGTCCACAGACATTGCATGCCACAGAATAGACTTTAAACTTTTGCCTAAATGTCAACTAAAATATGCAAACCATGAATGTCCCACCTCTGTTATGGTCCATTGGCAAATCTGCTGCACAGCCTTGTCTGCACTACCAAGTTGAAGGAATGATCAACTTGATGTGACTGTTTATATGTGTAACACTAAACATGAATGAAATGGTTTCACAAATAGGACTATATCTCTCTGTTTCTTCTGTAACTTTACATGATTTGTGGATTCATGAACCAGGGGACACTGGATCTCTTCCCTATCGCCGGTGGGATCTAGATGCAAACCATTCCTAAATAAACAAATAACCAGAATCAAAGAATTGTTGGCTGTCTCCTGTTATGATGGTGTTGACATGATCTCTATTGTGAACCACAAATATGGCTGACATCTATAATTCACACTGGGTCACACACATCTATTTTGCATTAAAGGAGTCATCTTTTGAAATTATTACACAAGCTGTATGCTTGTACCAAAAATACATATCAGATACATCTGCAATGACCAGTGTAGCCAGCAAAGTTTAAGTCCTCAAATGCCCTTCACAGGCAACCTACTTTAAACTCTGGGTAAGACTTAGATCAAATGTTCTGGAGACCTCATTGGTCCTTCAGATTTTATGCCAGAAGAGTCCTCACTACTTTCTGTGAGAATCTGGATGTCATGAGGACTGGGTGTGAGTTCTGCTGTCAATGCATTGTTTGGCCTCAGCATGGGCAGAAGGTTTTCTTACAGTTAGGACTGCTGGGCTAATGAAGTATGCTACATCTACTTACAAATCTGAGCTTCTGGTGTCGAAAGAGTACAGCTATAGTAAAGTATGATTTCTTGCAGTCATCCATTCAGCATATTCCCGTGAATAGCATTATCTGTTTCTCTTTTTGATGCATAAATGTTTAACTGAGTTTTCATTTGTTCATGTTTGAGAGTCATAAACACATTCAGGTGCCTTGTGGAATAAAATGCTGAATGAATCAAGATAAAATTTCTCAGCACTGGGACTTAGAATCAGAAAAGAATATCAGTATTTTAAAAACTCCTGAAGAGTTAGACAGGTTCATTGTTCGAGTTATGCTTGTGAAGATGTATTATAGCAGTTGTATATGCTTTTTTGTTGTTGTTGTTTGAAATAGATACTGTACAGTAACTGGACAAGGTAGCTTAAGTTGGTGATCACCAATGGTTAGATCCATCTAAGACAGAAAAATGCTGTGAGAGCTTGCATTCAGTCATGCAGAGACTGGAAATGTACTTCTGGATATTGAACTGCAAGTTTGGGATGTCTTTCAGAAACACAATCATTTGAGTTATTCTGAAAAATTAACGTGAGAAAACCTTTATCACCAGATTTGTAACTTCCTTTTTTCAGGCTACTGACTGGCTAATGCAGGACCTGTTGATCTCAATTTCTGCTCCTTATCCAGAATTGTCTTAGGTCATGTTTGGAAGTGCTAGACAAATAGAAGAAATGTCTCATTTTCAGCTTATAGATTTATAGATAAGTTATTGCAAGGTATAAAGGTATAAACTTTCGCGTTGCACCATTTCAGAGGTGAATGTATGTATCTATAAGGTAGCCTATTCTAAATCGGTAATGTGATTTAGTTTATCCCTCAGTATAACTACTGCGGCAGAGAGGGTGTGGAAGGGTAATTACTGGGGAAATACCTCACTGGGGGGGGGGGGGTAGCAGTTAGAACAGCAAGTTGTATAAATGGATACTGGCTTTCAATATAGTCTCCTTTTGGATTTTAATGTGAGTTAGTCAAGTGCAGATGGTTCTCTGTCTTTTGCCACTTCCTCTGCACCCAAAAGAGGAAACCTGACCTGCAAAGTGCATGTCAAGGACTTGTGTGGGACGGAAGTGTAGAGCTGGAGAGGTTTCAGGTGGCTTTTAAACTATTGGAATGGGCTTCCAGTTACTGTCATCTTTTCCAGAGTTGAAACTTACTGGTTTAATTACAGAATTACAGAATTTAACTGGTTTACTTCAATTTACTTACTTGTTTTAACTCAGTTTATCAACTCACATTGTTGATAAACAGCTTAAATCATAGTGAGGCAAGACTATTGTTTATGTTCAAAATCTAAGCAGCCTTTAAAAGTTTTGCAATTATTTTTGGCAGGATGCTTGATAAAATAAGGAGTCCAATTATTTCTGAAAGTTTGAAGACTGTTATTTAAAACTCTTTGTAGCTCTTAAACACTTTATTCCTTCATTGGGAATAATTTGTCCTCCTTATATAGAGACAAAATATATAGACATTATGTATAGCTCCCTCTAAAGGTGACAGTGTTAATTTTGTTGTTGCATAAAGCAAATTCTGTGTGCTAAAGTGAACGGGCTGAGCGAGTAGAAAGACCAAATATACTTTCAAAGTAAAACCTCAGAGGAAATGTCAATGAACAGTGGAGGAAATTCACTGTTTTCTGTTTTATGGCTGAGTGTAAAAGCCACATAAGTTTGGGTTTATTTTTCCTCTCCGTGGCAATCCTGGCAGCCTATACTGCATTCAGTGTTTGGAAAAAAAGTCAAGAAACAGATTGGATGTGGCTTTACAAAACCTGGACAATGACTGTACCACAAATGAGGAATTAACATGTAAGAGACAATAAAGTAATATAAAACATGGTTGATCCAAGGTATTCCAGCACAAGTAGTACAGCAAAGACTGTCTGTGTCTACATAAGCAAGTAAAGCAATGCAAGGGGGATAAACTGACATGGCAAAACAGATGGTACCGATGATTCTGTGGCTACCTTCTATGTTTCAGGGGAATTGGTTTGGATTTGCTCTGATCTACTCACAAGGACTGAACACCCATTAGTAGGCGGAGCACAATGCCTGTAAGGCACATTCAAGTTTAGTATCAGTCAGACCGAATTTGGTTAGCACACTCTGCAATACAAAGTGTGGTCAGTGAGGATGATCAACTGATTTGCTTCAAAAGAGTGCTCCTGAGTCAAACTGAAGTATTCCTGCAATTGTGTCTCATGGGGTTTTGGCACCTAAAGAGAAAGCAGTGACAGTCCTCCAAGCTGTTAAATATTCTGCAGAAGGTATTAAAAGAGTCATCCACATCACCATTTTTATTTGTCTTTGGGTTTCGGGAAAGATAATCATCAGAGGAAAAAACAGCAGAAAAGCACCAGCTCACAGCTCAGCTCAAGCATGGAGCTGCTTACACTTCTGAAGCCTGTGCCTAGAGGAAATGGCAGTACCTGTCTTTGGTATGTGGGCCCTCTCCTCTCTACTTTGGTGTTTCTGAGTACTTCAAGAACCAAGATGAAGCACATTCACAAACTTACCACTATATTGTTCTTGCTGAATTATTCTTTACAAGCTTCCCAGCTCCTGTACTTACAGTAGATCCCCTTTTATTCTCTAATTTTTGCCTTTGCCATCCCTCTCACCTTGCATTTGAACTTATAAGTGTCCAAACCTGAACCCAAGTCTCATTCTTCCAAAACTTTTACTCAGTATTCTAATGCCTTATTTCAGCACAGTGACCAGTTACTTACAGTGGTCTTTCTATAAAATTAATAAGCAAGTGGAAAGTTACAGGATGCTTTTGTTCTGGATGTGTTCGGCTTTTGATTTACAAACAGTGCTTCACTTATCCTTTGATGCTTTCCAAACTCACCAATACTCTTCTGTGACTTCAAAAGCTATCAAGAGAATACTCAAACAATAAACAGTCAAAGTCCTTGGTGCAAGGTGCTGAAAATTAGGAATAGCAGTTCTACTACTGTCTATGCAAAAGAATGTAAACAATTGCTTACTGATTGCTAAGAAAACTAACAATGCTCTCTTTACATATCTTCTTCCTCTAGATCTTCTTGCAGCTCTCTGGCTGCGTACTCACAAAGTGTTTTAGTTCAGTCAGCGACATGGCAATTGCTTGAAGAAGAGCAGCAGGCAAACACGATTGACTTTGGAATGGCACATTCCTTGTTTGAGTATTTGCTCACCAGAAAGCTTTCTGCATGACTTTTCTCAAACCTGTCTCTTTCCAAGCCAGCTTCTCTTAGCACTTCTTTTTTCGGCTGTGGCTACACAGTCTCTGTCCTGCTTTATTGCCCAGAAATACTATTTTGATTCAGGGTTCTTTCTGTTAATTAGGTAGAATATGGTACAAAATTCATGCCATCTTTAAGGTTTTCTTCTGGCTAAAAAGGAATTGCACTTTCTAGTCCTCTGCGTTCACAATGTGTTTTTAAAATGTACAAGGGATTTGTAATACTAGCTTTAGTGCATCACTTAACCATGGCCATAGTTTTTAGGTTCTTCCTGCCTTCTTAAAAAGTATAAGTTGTCTTCTGTTTTGATGCTTAAGTAAAAAAGCCAGAAATGCTCCTCTTCTTTTTTTTTTTAAAACCTGTATTTTCTCTAAGTCTCCTTGTTAGTCTGATAGGGAATCTCCTCTTTAGCTGTATTTCGGCTGTACAAACATGGCCTTGACATGTGATGACTGTGGAATGACTTCACTATTTAGCTGCTTTCAGCAATACTTCCTCTAGGCAATGCAATGTGGCACTATTGTAGGGCCTTTCCTTGGGCCAATATATTTACAGGTCTAATGAAGGAGTTCTGTCCTTGGAAAAAATTAACCTGGCAAGAAGTGACTTGTTTGTTATGTTCTATTATAGTAGCTATGACAAATGAAGAGCCAGTGAAGTGTTGACAAGTTCTTAGTCATTGCTTGCTGCCTTGATTTTGTGTAATAGTGCAAGCAGAATGTCACCCTACACTTTACCTTCTTGTTTTGCTCTGTCTATAAATATATTGTAATATTACTGATACTGGGATTGCTAGCCATTAAAAAATAATGCTGTAAAAATGGCATCGTAGCCAATCTTGGCACTGCACATTGAAAACAAATAAATGCACAGACTGAAAAATAGCCAAGTCAATAATGGGGATAAATCACCTATAGAACAACATACTGAACAAATAAAGTAAATAAAGTTTCTTGGCTTGTTTCTTTCCCTTTCTGTATAAATGTTAGGACCTGGTCTTGTACAAACGAGTTTCAGCATACAATATCATTATCTCAATAGCATTATTTCTGACTAATAATTCTTTTTCATTGTTTCTCTCCTAAAAAACAACAACAAAAAAAACTTTTTCAATTGAAAATCCTACGGTTTACATCTTGTGTGTAAGAACACAAGCTAAATTTCTAAGATTATATGCATCCTCCTTATTGCCTATGGCAATCTCTTTTTCCTATCCATTTAAAATTCAGTTTAGTAAATACATTTTTAGTTGGAATACTGTCATTAACAGTGGCACCCATTCACCCATGGGCTTAGAGAAGGTTAGAGATGCTGAGCAGAACTTCAGAACTGGAATATGCTGTTTAAGCTGCATACCTAAAAGAGTTACTTTTTGCCTCCAATGACAAATATATAGTGAAAATGTTACTACCCAACCACCCTGGTGTTCACCCTAATTTATTTTTTTTCTCTTACACATTTTGTTCTGCATGCTCCTAGCTATGTCTTTTCCTTTGTACTCATTTGTTGTTTAAAGACTTGTGTATCAGTATCTGTTTTACCTCCTTCTACATTACTAGTATTCCTGAAGTAATATTATTATTCTTTCTCCTGAGCATTTACACTTTTTTGCCATGTCACAGCCCAGTCTTCTGGATTCTTTGTTTTATAATTGTCTTTCAAAACAATGGCTCCATCTCCCAACAAACAGTAGCGAGTACACAAGCATTTTATAATTCATTCTTGGTATATTTCACTGTCCAAAACAAAATAAATGTAGAATCTACATATAGAATTTATTCCCCCTCCACACACCCCAAGAGCTCTTGTACAGTATTGGAAGAGTGATCAATTACGAGTATGCAGGCCCCATAATAATGAGCGAGTACTGGGACACATTCTGACCATTCACCCAAGATAATGATCGAGTTGTGGTATAGTAAACATATTCTGCATCCATTCATGGGATGTCATGCATTCTGTATAATATAAAGGGAATGATCAAATACAGAGATATACAAATGCTGCCAGTACCACCCAGGCTGAAAATGGTGTACGTGTATTCTGATTAAATACATGCCAGTATATTGTGCAACTACTCAAGCAATATTTTCAGTAATGTGGATCAAATACTATTTGTCATAGCATTAAACTCGAATATTCTGCTAAATGCCTTTTTTGGTGATGATTTTCAATTTGATTTTCTTACTTAGCCTGACTTTTCTTTTCCCTTTTACCCTTCCCAATGTCTCATGATCTTTCATTTTATGCCTGATCTTCCAATATCCTGCATTTAGCATGTGCTAAAATATTTCTCTCTTTAATTTATTGTTCATTTTGAAAGAGAAAAAAAAGAGAAAGAGAGGAAGGAGGAGAAAGAGAAAGAGAGAGAAAGAGAAAGAGAAAGAGAAAGAGAAAGAGGAGAAGAAGAAGGAAAAGGAGAAAAGAAGCACAAAACACACAAGCACAGTTTCTGATTCTCCCATTATCTTGAAAGCTTGATTTAGTTTGTTAAAATTTATTTCCCACACCAAGAATATTCACTTTTTAAAGGTTTTGCTTTTCTTTTCATTAATTTTGCTGAATGTCTATTATTTCTTCATGGGTGATATGAAGAGAAATTGATAGGTAAATTCCATTTAGTCTTTAAAAGACATGCTGAGTGGGTGGATGACTTAAACACGAACTAGAAACATCATTGCTTTAGTTCTTATTCTAACTTCATTAAACTGGCGCAAGCATATTTAATGATTTTGAAAAGAATTGGTTTTGAGCTTTAAAAAGATAACGTGATTTCATTTAACCTCTGCTGGAGAGGGTTACACCTGGTCTTGCAGAAATTGACCAATCTAGGTTACTGGGAACCCCTTTCTGGATTTCCTTTGTCACTACATAGGAATCTGGTTGGGCTGCACGACCACATTGGCTGGAAAACAGGTTTGCATTAAGCTCTGCCAACCCCTGGTGTCTGATCCTCCAGTCTTGTGCCATGGCAGCTGCAAACGCAATACATCTGAGCTTTTTAAAAGTGGTCAGTCGGTAGTAGCCAGCCCCATTCACTTCACCTGATATTAGTAAAAAAAATGTTACAGCTGGGTTCAGTGTGAGCTGATTTAGGCTAGTAGCCTGGAAATAAAAGTTTTGACTTTTTGCAAGTAAAGTTTGAGGCTAAGCAAGAACCAAGGTACACAGTGGCCATTTATTTAATCTAATGACCACTGACTATACTGTTGTATAATTGTGTCTTTCTGTATCTGTCCATGCAATATCATGCACCTGGAATTTGGTTCAGGACATGGATTTGGAAGGAATGTTGTTCACATCCCTCTGAGTAGCCTCAAAACAGAAATAAAAATGTGGAAGGACTGAGAATTTTGAAACTCAAGAGTTCTGAAAAGGAGGCACATACAGAGAATTATGATAAATAAAATAATGAATGAAGTAGAGAATGTAAATCAGTCTATCTCTTTGCCCTTTCTCCTAGCAAATGAACTTTTTTACAAAATGCAGAGATGTGGCAGAATGCATTGCCATAAGACATTACTGAGGCCAGGAACTCAGCAGGGTCCTAAGGAAGAAATAGACATTTACATGGATAATGAAAAAATCTACAGTTTCAGTATTTCTTTAAATAAAGTATACAGCTCCTCATGTTTCACAGCATTAGCCAACTACTGAGAATAGGAAGAAACTTCCCCTATGGCCAAGTTATTTTTTAATTATCCACTCTGGGATTTCTCATGCTTTCCTCTAAGGCGTCTGTTACTAGCCTCTCCCATTGCCAGTGCCACCAAGAGTGCTCTTTTTAACAATATGGCTGCCTCCAGAGGTGGGTTCACTGAGTGCCAATTGGAATTACTCACTTTAGTTTCAGGTACCTTATTTATTCAGACAGGGTTAGATTCAACAATCGTTACTGAGGTAGAAAAATGATGTTTTAATTTGGAACCAAGAAGACGTTTTTATCAATGTAAAATAATGGTTGTACAAGAACTTCAGTTCTTTGTTTTCTGGTTTGTTTTATATATAAGGATCTTTTATTTTTGTTTATTTATTTTTCCAGCATGCTGATCTGAGCAAAAATGTCTATGGTCATCTTTTTGATGGCTGGCAGGTCTGAAAGATGTAACACACCTTCTTAGCTCTTTGTTTCTTATGATGTATACAAAATCCAGGTAATTGTAGCCATCTGGTCTCGAAACAAATAATTCAATGCTTGTTTCTTACAAGATATCAGAGAAGCTTGGTGGCAGTATTCAGATCTTCATAGGCAACCTTTTGGTAACAATCCCATAGGCCATATGAGGAAAGAGATCATTTCAGAAAGAAACAGATTTTAGTTTGAAGGTTTCACAAGGTTTATTAAAACAAAGGGGGGGTGGTGGGAGAGAAATGTGATTTCTAAATACTTTGCAAGTATCTTAATATGTGTGCTTTAAAGTCTAATGGGAATTTTAAACTATATGTACATTTTATGAACATTTAAATGAACGTGTGTCTAATCTCAAGTGCATTTGATTAAAAAATAGGACAATTTTGATGTTCCATGTTCAATTATTAAGCAAAAATATTCAGTTATCAGATAGTTAATTAAGTGGAACTGACTGTATTCATTAAAATATTTGTTCCAAACAAATGTATTTAACATTCAGATATTATGCAGAATAGGTGACAATTGCATATCTCCATGGAGATCAATAATGGGATTCAGATCATTGTGTAGAGAGTCTGCAAGTTTAATGCAGAGAGAATGTCATTATTATTTCTCTCTTAATGATGGTCATTATGCGCAAACACTGATTGAATTCCATTTGTTACCTGCATTTGAGCTGAGAGGAATAATTACAATTTAAGTGTCTCCATTAAAATTCATAAAAGAATATGAATGCAAAAATTATACTTGAAACTGACAAAATATACTTTGAGGATATAAATTGTGTTTTCTGATAGGCCTCTTAAAAGTATTAAAAATAGCTTCATTTTAATAAGATGGCATATAAAGATCATGCATTATCATCACCTTTATGTTAATTCTTGTAATACATGACTAATACTAAAAAGTGAAGAAATTAACTTTTAAAAGTAGAAATTAATGAAACAATAGACTACTTGTCATACAGCCTATTGGAATGGATACCTCTATATTTGGGTTTTAGTCACCCATCTTCATAATACTCAGTTAACTAGTCAGCTGCTGTGTATTGTGGAGATTACCCTGCCACATTTTCTATGACATGTTTCAATATGTTGTTTGCTAATTAAATGGGATATTATTAGTGCAACCATTTATTCAAGAAAACCTTTTACATGTGCTATGATTTATTGCATTGCACTGACTGCTCATTGTACCATGAGAGTGATTCAAGTGCTTACTACAAGTACTGAAGGGCCTGATCCGGGACGGTGCTCAGCCTTTCAATAGTTCTTTGTGCCTCTTGACTTCTCACTGAGGTGCTTAGTCCTTTATAGGATTGGATCCTTAAGCTATAATTATTAATAGCAGCAATAGTCCTGAGGGACTGCCTAATGATATATATCCTGAAACAATAAATGAGAGCAGAAGACACTGCTTGCCGTCTTTACATACGGTCTAAGATGACAGACTGGCTGGTGGGAGTAAGGTCTCTTCATTAAGGGTATGTTAGTGTGAAACACTTCTACCCATTATATTTGTCTGAGTAAATATGTAGGATGTTTCTGATGGGACCTTGAAATGCTTGCTTTCATTTTTACCAATTTTTTTTTTGAGCACAGGCATAGCTATTTTTAGGTAAGTTTATTGAACTTAGGTGAGTTGTTCTAGGTGGTCTTTTCATATGTGCAGTTCACCTTTTAGGAAGAGCTGATCTCTGGCTATTGGCATTAGGACTGAATTTTACCTTCTTTTGCTGGGGGTGGTGCTGGTAGGGACTCAAGACGTCTTTTGGCAGGGCACATGCATGTTATCACATTATTATTATTTAGGTTGACAGCAGAAATCTGTTAATTAGATTTTACGTGGATGTTCTGTCATCCTGATTATTTGTACCAGTTAAGAGATGAAGTCTTAAAAGTAGTTGGAAAGCTTTACAATGAAAAAAAAAAACAAACAAAAAAAAACCTCTGCTCATCAAAAACAACAACAAAAATTATTTTTGTTAAAAAAAAAAGGATATTTACAGCATTTCATCATGTATTTTTTCTCCTCTAATCTTTAGCTGGCACTTCAGTATTAAAATTAAAAAGGAAAGTCTAGAATTTTATAACTATTTAACACTTGGTTAAACACTATTTAAGTATTTGTCACCAGGCAAATGTTTCCCTATTAAGCAAAATTTATGCTAAAATGGTTCTGATTAAGCAGTAGTCATTGCCATTTACAGTCGGTAGACTAAACAGTTTCCCTGGAAGATATCTCAATTAAGTGGCTGTCCAAATGAAACGTGTCACTATTAAATGGTGTTTGCTACACTATTATACTTTACTCTTCTGAATGATGGGATTTAAAATATTCTCACTTAGCAGTTACTAAATAGCAAGAACTGCTTTCCATGATTTTATTCTGCTTTTATTCTTAGAAAAGATGTGAACAAATGATGTATACCACCTGGTTTAAAATAAAATTCAGGGTTTAGCATTAATCGGTAACAACTGAATATGCATGATTATTGGCAGAGTAAGTTTGTAAAATTGGCTTTGCTGAACTGGGATGAGACACACAGAGGTGACAGTGCACATAAAGTAAGGAGTGAGCAGTTTCATGTAAATAAGCTTTCTGTGTCCAACCTAGAATCTGCAACCATGGAAAAATTGGATTCTGCAAACCAATGAGTTCTTGCTGAATCAGTGGGCAGAGCTTCAGAGATCCATATCTTCGCTGCAGTGCCTCTTCCTCTGGGCAGAATCCTAAAATGATTTACAAGAATTCATTATGACTCAAAATTTTCACACCTTTGCTGTAACTTTATTAGCTTTTAAAGCACTTGTGATATAGCTAAAAAACATGCTATAAGAGTTACTAGAACTTTGATAGATGTAATAAGCAATTATTATGGGACTGACATTCTAAATGGGAAAAAAGACCTCTGTCCCTTTTAAAGAAATGTAGAATACTTACCTTACAGGAGTATGACTGTGCTTCACAATCTAATATGTGAATTTTGACCTATGCTTTTGATTCTCTCAGCAGCTACTAATGGCAGTTCAGATCAACTGGTATTAAATCACAAGTATAAAAAAGCATGGGAAAAATAGCCACCAATTGAATTTCTTAACTAGTTACTCCTGATTGACCTCACATTCTCCTGCTTGAACTGCTGTTTCTCAGGTATGCAAATCTCTCCTTGATTGTATACTTATGGGTAGGCTACTTCCTAAATCCTTGGGGGAGTAAAAATCCTTTTTCACACACGTTCAAGCTAATCAAACACTACCAGCTCCCATGTCTTATTTCTTGTTACTCTGACACGGCAAGAGAAGTTCAAGGCAACAATAATTTGCCCTTATAATGCTGATGGAACAATTCAATGCATGTAGGTCAGAGAATGAGAAGTGGACAGTTTCAGAAATGAAAAATCATACTTAATTGCTTTCAATAAAAGGATTGGAAATGACTTTGTTAAAAGCAAGTCTTACCGTGCTACGAGAAGACATTTTCTTTTGGGGACATTATTTTATTCGATAGTGCTGTGGTTCAGTCAATAAAAACATGAGAATCACACTATACATTATGAATGACTGCAGCAAAATACCTTCCAAAAATTACAGAACAAGATCACCGTCTCCCCAGTTTTTGCTAGTTTCCTTGAGCAAAACTCTGAAACAGAAAAATATTTCTGTTCACTTTACATAAGCACTGATGCCTCTGTGTCAAAACCTGTGGCCTCTCCCCTGCACAGATCTTTGGAAAATAAACACAGTGGCATATACAAGTAGTCAAATGGATTTAAAATAAATAAATAAATAAATAAAAACTCTCAATAATTCTTATGGCAGGAATAGTGCAATAGTGCAAATTCAAAACATTCCTTCTATTAAAGCAAAATATTCTGTTGTAGAGGAAGGATGTGTCCATACAAACCTTTTTGCTGTGCTCCTAGTAATTGTAGAGGCAGATGAGGCAAAACCAAGAATACAGAATCGAATCTGCCCTAATTTAAGGCTGTGCACACCCAGTATTTGGCTTTACTGTTCTTAAGCATCATAGAGCAACTCTACGTGATATTATATAGCCTGGTTTGCTTGTAGTAACTCAGTTATAGACCTACAGGAAAACAGTACATAGAATACAAAAACTACACTGCTCCTTGCCAGGTGTGTGCTTATCTCACTGTAATGTTTTATCTATATGCATTGAGAATCGTGTCCACAGTCCAGTGAAGTTTTTATGCAAGTCAGATGTCTGAATTTGGATTTTAGCATGTTTTATATTGATATTGGGCAAAGAGAATCATTGCATTTCTATTACATACAGCTCTTTCTAGATGTGATATTACTTTGTTTTGTTTGTTCTTCTCCAACTAAAAATAAAAGGACTGATCTGAGTCTTTACTGCAATCAAAATGTCACCCTACCTTGCTAAATCAAAGCAGATCATTTATATATTGCATTTTACGCAGGTGCATCTAAATCTAAAGTAAATGAGTAAATATTTCAACCCTCATTAGAGCTCCTTCTAGTCACACTACGCTCCTTTCTGACTAGCTTTGTGGCACTCGTGCACGTGTTTAACATTATGTCCAATTCACACAGCATGTTAATGAATGATCCCGCATTAGGCCTGGGAGCTGAGTACTTCTGTGATTAGGAAGCCGAGGCTCTGCTCCAGCCAGGGCTCTTATACCCCTGCACAACCAACATTATGCTGATGAGGCTTCTAAACTCCGGCGTAATCCAATGGCAAGCAGAAGTTGCATGAGCACCTCCGCGCTTAGGTACTCAGTTGTTAAGACATGTTGTCTGTCAACAATTTATCAGTTGTAGCCGTTTAACTTAGGCTCACTTGAGCAGAATTAAGAGTGTTTACTTTGCTCATAAGAGGGCAGTCAGATATGTACCAATTTTGTTTTAACTGTGGAGAGCAGG
The DNA here is from genome assembly GCF_040182565.1 of Anser cygnoides. Classification (NCBI taxonomy): domain Eukaryota; kingdom Metazoa; phylum Chordata; class Aves; order Anseriformes; family Anatidae; genus Anser; species Anser cygnoides. The sequence continues at coordinate 23,584,084 of NC_089878.1, forward strand.
GAGCTGCAAGCGGAGTGTGGACGGGATCTAGGAAGGGCCTAATCAATCACTGACAGATTACAGCTAAAGCCACTTCCATACCCATTAAAGCAGGACAAATGCAGAATTGCAACTGAACAACTTCTAGTTTTAAGCCAACAGTGGGACTTCCTAGTTATTTATCAAAGTCATTGCTGGTAAGCAGCATGCCTCACTGCTCGATTGTACTTCACAGCAGACAGAGCTGACTGAAGCTTCAGCCATGAAAGAAGTGTTTATGCCCTCAGCTGTGGTGCTGTCAGCCCTCTGGAATTTACTGTAAATCACACAGCTTTTATTGCAAGATTTAGTAGCTGATCCTCTGTGGGCTCTATTCACTGCAAGCTTGTTACTATTTGGATGTTAGCCTCAGTCCATAAAGGGACTTGCTACACATCATCAAACAGCAGCGGAAAACCAAAGGTTTCATTTTTCAATTTTCTAAACCCTAAACTCCTCAACAGTCATTGAATTTCATTGCAGAAAGTGGAAGTCTACTTTATTATGGTACTCAATTTCCCCAATGGAGTTATACACTTATAACATTACTTTTATTTCCAATGACAGGATCTGGCCATCTGTCCTGGCTGTAATTTCATAACACACTCACTAGTTTTTATTTTAAGGGAATTTCTAGATATTACATTGAGCTTGTGACAAAATTGTAATGTAGATATAAAGGCCACAATAATGATAACTACATTCAGTGCTGCCTAACATCTTAACAAAGTAATTTTTTTTTTCTATTCCAAGTATAGAGGCGTCTGGATAAGCTTCTAACACAATTGAGCTGACAAATAGAAAAAAAAAAAGTTTTGAAAAGCTGGGAAATACAAAAGGATAAGGGCTTTCAAGAGTGAGCCTCAGCCAGGACAGCATTATTCCACAGGCAGTATGTATTTTATCAAAAATGATACTGTGCATCAGTTTTATCAGTCATTCCTACTAAGATCAAACGAGGGAATAAAGTGAAATGCTGAAATGTTTCTTTGTAATCAGCATCGTTATTCCCTGCAAGGCAGAGAGACCTGACAAGGCATTTAATTGTGTTTGTCACGCATGCTGAGGGCCCCGGTTTGCCGGGGATGCCGAGCCTTTGCTTTCCACACAGCGATGGAGGGGACAAGCAGCCCAAGCCTGCTTGGGGGCCTCTCCACCTCCGTGTGGTGGAGGAGCCAAGACCTCAGCATCAGGCTTGGACAGGTGATGTGACCCTCGTTGGTCTGGCCCTTCATGTCACCAGGAAACCAGGGTCACCAATGTCCTTCCAGCAGGCATGGGGAGAGGATGCACCTGTCCCCCTGTCCATCTGTTTCTCCTGGGTGTCTAGGTAGACCATGCAGATGATGAGGGCAAGGACAATGCCACTCCTTGCACTTTCTTTCAAGCGTTACATTGGCGTGTGTTAGTTAAAAATTCAGCCACCTCTGCTGGCAGTGTAAAGCGTGTCTGGTGAGGAAGCTCCGGGCGTGTACAAGGGTGCCAGCACGTTTCCTACCTGGCAGTGCGCAGCTGCCATGTTAGGCAGTGTGAGAAATGCTCTCCCTTAGTACGTGGGACCTGGCACGTATGCTGCTGAGTGACTGCCTCTTGGCGACACCCTGGGATGCTGGAGCAAACTGAATGCTCTTTTGACTGGAGCTGAGATTGGGGTGTTGTGGCAGAAACCTGACCTGGAGGGGCAGCAGCCTCCCTCTGCTAGCGGCACCCCAGCTTGAAATAAGGAAGCCTTTGCAGGATGGTCTGAAGGTTTGAAATAGTCTTTTCTAAAGTCACTCTCTCCATTTAACCTAAATTCCTGCCTAACACAGAGAAGGGATCTCTCTTACATGTTATACAAGCACCAAAACAATTTACTTCCAATGCATTCAGGGCCTGAAGCTGAACTGCTTTGCAGGGGAAGGACTTGGTAACCTGCATGAGTCACATATGGGGAGCAGCTGCACTAGCAAGAGCTTTTCTGTTTTTAAAAATAGCTATACTGCTTTCAGAGATGCAAAGGATCTTTTTTATTATTTATATTTCCAAGTTAGTTTTTCCGTAGACTGAGCTATCTTCTCCCCCTCACCATCCGTTTGTTTTTTTTTGTTTTGTTTTTTGTTTTTTTGGTCCCTCTTTTAACCCTCCTGTGCTCATGAGTCTGCTTTACAGTTAGGCAGGCACTAAGAGCCCTGGCACATCCAGAAACATCTGAGCCAAGATGAAATAAGCAACTGACCACAGGCTGATAGAAGGAGACCTTGTCCTCTCAGTGGCACCACCCTGTTGGTATAATTCTGATTTCTTTCCGCTGGCATAATGGTACAATCTTCAGAGAAAAAGCTACTGATTTACAGAGAAGTGAGAATACTATCAAATTTGTATACGGGCTATGTGTATTATGACTCAGATATGTTTCACATCCCAGCAATCTTACTTCATAGTTCTTTTCCTTGTGACCTCCATCTTAGGACCATCAATTCTTTCCTCTTAAGTCTAACTAGACTAATTCTCCTTACGATAATAATTACTTAATAGGTTTCAAAAAGAAAGGACTTAGTAGTTTGTTCCAAAATTGTCAAAGACATTAAGTAAATGAAAATTATCATGTCCTAAATTATCAAGCTAGGAGTCCACAATAGAAGAATAATTTACCAATGTTGAAAGAATAGCCAATTTACTTTGACAACTTATTCCAAGTAATTTGGGTGCGTGGTGAACAAGAATGTATACATAGTAATTACTGTGTATGAAATTTAGAAAAAGATATTTTCATCATTTTTTTTTTGTTTCTCTAAAAAAAAAAAATCACTGGCATTTTAAAGTGAACTCATTCTTGGCAGTCCCAATTTATCAGTGCTTGAAACTCACATTTCCATAGATTAGACAGACAGCTTTAACTCTTCTCAGTGTTTAGGAATTGTATGTGGGAGATCCCTTGGGATTTACTCATGCTGTAAAGCACATCGTGATCACATTTTGTGAGCTCTCTGTTCAGTAAAGCCCCTCCAGCTTGTTCGCTGCTTTGCTGTGCATTGGTCCTGAGGGATGTAAACTCAAATAAAAGGTAGTCTTGAAATATAAAGGTATTTTTAGCTTAGAGGAGAAATAAAACTGTATATGTAAGGGCCAAATTCACTGTTGTTGTAAATGGATCCACAGTCATTTGCTTCAGCGGATTTGTGCCTGCTTCTGCAAGTGGATCAGTGTGTTTGGCTCTAGATGTAAAATAAATAATGGAAAGCATTTTAGAATAATGATCCTGTGAGAGCTAGATGTACAGGGGGTTCTAACTCACACCCTCTGCCTTCCATGGGGTTTTATACAGTTTCCATAACTATGGATCTTTCTCTGCTTCACAGAAGAACTACCTTTCCTAAACACATGTAGCAATAAATACTTCAACCAGTGAAGTTTCAGAAAAAGTATTCCGAATATTGCCCCATTTGACCTTTAAAATGCCAAGTATACCAATTCATGTCATTTTCCCAAGTAAACCTGAACAAATATGCTAAAAAAAAAAAAAAAAAAAAGAGTCTTAGTCTTAAAAGTGGGTACAATGCCTGATTGTAATTGGAAAGCTTAATATACATAATTAGGTACAGAATAAAGAATGAATATGTAACTGTATAGATAAGAGTACAAATAGTGTAGAGAGTGAGGTACCATCTTATATAGCAAACCTGTGTTAAGCAATGAAAAAGCAATGCAAGAATCTCCTGTTCTTAGATTAAAAAGTTTGGAAATGCTTCTTACTCCTATGACAGGAAAGTAGGTTACTCTTCTGGATAAGCTGTGCACCTCCAGTGATTTCAGTATAATCATCTCTGATTCTGATTTGGCTTTACATTTCTCCTTTCTTGGCTTCAAGCAGTAATCATTAGTCTTATAACCATTAAAAGTGACATTTTTTAAGAAATATGGGATGGATGATGTCCATTTTATCTGCTGTGTGTCATTACATTTTGGTCCTTCCCAAAGAGGATGGCTGGGCAGCAGTGAGGAAGCCACCACCTCTGCCCTGTCCTGGCTATGGCAGGGGGTTTTCCAGGCCGGGGAGAGGATGTGTAATGAGGGGACAAGCTTTGAGGAAAATCCAGCAAATAGGACCTGATCAGCAGAGGAAGGGAGCAAACATCCAGGTATCCCATGGAGACTGACAAAAAGGAGGCTTCTACTGCCAAGAGCGGACTCTAGAGTTTGGTGCTGTAAAGCTACAGGGCTGAAACTGAGCCTGGAGCAGAAACTGTGTGCCACCAGGATACAGCATACACACGACATTACCCCCTCCTCGGGGAGGAGGTTGCTTTTCATCTCTCTCAGCCAGCAGAATTGTTTCCCAACCTTCTCATGTCTTAGGCTGGGGAATTTGCCTCTGCCTGGGCTCTTCTCAACCCTCTTGATGCTTTTTGGGGTGCTGACTTCAGTAACAAGCTGAGGGCAAGTCCACCCAATAAAGTGTGCTGGTTCAATAGCTCGTCACAGAGGGTAGCAAAGATATACTCTGTTGTGAGGGCAGAGTTGGTCGAAGTATTCAGGTGAGAGCAAATTACTTGTAGTTACCACGTGTTTGTGAAGTGACTTGACTTTTTTTTTTTTTCCAACTTGGAAGGGTTTTTCAACCAGCTTATAAAATTATTTTGTATTGATTTGTCATAAAACTTTTGGTTTAGCTATAAATATACACCATGCCTAAATCTGTTAGTGCGGCATAATTGGTTACCATGGAATGATTTTTCCTCTCTGTTTTTCTTAACAGTGGGAGAATTAATGTTATTGTCTTTGTGTCCAGATCCTCATGTGTACAGGGGATGGCCCAATAAACATACTTTAAACATTCACTCAGCTATTAGCAGATTCATCACATTTACAGTCACCTTAAGGTCCACTGGGCTTACATTTGCTTAAATGAGGATGTGGTCACAAGCATGTGTGTATATACCATAAATGCACAAAGATTAAATCGAGCAAACACCTGAGAATTTGCATGTACTTTGCTAAGCTCTGCTTCCTCAGCTTTGACCAGATGTTGACTCTGAGTAAGTACAAGAGAGTGTTCACATGGCTGCCATCAGACCAGTTTGCCTATTGTACCACTGGTGAATGGCGTTTGCTTTAGTGTTTCATATCAGTAAAATTGGCAAGCTATTTGCAATCAATGCTAAGCAATCTGACACAGCTTCTAATTGAGCAGCTTAGTAGCTGCAGTATAGAAAAAAAAATGGTGGTAATTTATTTATTTTTTTTCCCAGAAACATAGTTTCAGTCCATGCTTTTCCAAATTCTTTAACAGCTGCTGTCATGTCCTGAGGCCTACCAAATACAGTGTGTCTCTCTCCTTTCTCCCACCCTTGGTCAGTCTCAGGTCACGACTTCTCTGAGAGTGGAATTCCTTAATCCACCAGCTCCCGGGTCGGGCCCTATGTTGCAGACCCGTGAGTACCAACCAGTGACTGCACTTGCAGGTCTGGGCATGGGCCCTCTTTTATCTTTTGAAGTCTGTAACAGCACCTCCATTGAGCTGACCCCCAAGCAACTTTTCAGCATACCAAAGTAAAAAGCAGGAGATCTACACCCACATCCACACACCTTCCTTTCCCTGTTTATCCACAGTTTATTCAGCACCTCCGTAGTCTTCACACCTGAGCCAGGAGAAACAACCCACTTTGCTCTACAGGCCGTTCTGACTGCTGCTGAAATTTGCAGGCTGGTAGCCTTTTTTTTTCTTTTTTCTTTTTTTTTTCTTTTTTCACTTAGCACAGCCTTTCCTACTTCACCCCAAGCCCCTTCCTGTCTGTAGGACCTATTGCTTAACAAATCGGTGTTTTCTGATCACCCTCGTCTCAGGCTTAGGCACAAGGAGTCCCTGTTTCTAACCGTAAACCCTGTGCCCGTGTTTTTAGGGATGTTCCTTATCTGGGCCATTCTTTCATCTTTCCCGCCCGCTTCTTTAACAAACCCTTTGCAGCTTCCTTTGATTGAACTCAGTTCACTCAGGTTAAGGAGCAATAGCAAGCTGAACAGGAAAAAGTCACATTTAATATTCATAGGAGGATACAAGTGTATTTATCCAGTTTGTAAACTATTTCCTTCAGAAGTGTCCAGCTTGCTGGCTGGTGATGCAACAGGCATGTGTTTATTTGTTTTATGCTGTTTCAGATATGTTGTCATATAATATGCATAAAATAGCGATAATCCAGGCATACCTATTATCTGTTTGGGTTGCATGAGGAGAGCAGTACTTATTCTTCAGAAATGACTGAATAGACTTCAGATGTGCATGTTCAGAGCAGGATGCTAGGAATGGACTTAGTCCAGGACTATGAGTTAAATAACAGCTTATTGCTGTTTTTTCAGAAGATTGTTTGAAATACACCGTAGAACTGAATTATACCAAGCCCTAAAGTTAATGCCAAAAAGTAATAGAAATATGTACATAAAAATAGGAGAGAGAAGATGTTGCTTCTAGCTTGATCATGCACCAATGCTAGCACTGTTGCAAATGATTCATGTAAGTCTTCATGAGCGTTTAAGTATACCGCTGATGCCAATTTTCTCTTCTTTTTGTATACACTGCTGAATGTCACCATTTTCAAACACATTTAACTGCTTTGTCTGCCTTGTGTATGCTTCTTCAAAGTATTTGCTTGACACTGATGGAGCAGCTGTACCTGGAAGGTTAGGAAATACATGTGTGTGGTCAATTCATGCGTCCCCGCTGCTGCCCTTGCACCACGCTGTGTGAGAGTCTGTGGCATGGCCGCAGCATCACTGTACTCTGGCTCTGTTTGAAAGATGAGTAATTCCTTGCCTTACAGGACTAGCTGCGGTGATTTGTACTGTTACGGGTGTTACTACCCCAGCTACTGCTGAGCCCAGCTTAGATTTGGTCTAGGAAACGACAAAGCCAGGCTGGGTTTCTTTGTGTGTGGGCACAGCAGACTCCCTGGCTGGATCCTAGCCTAGGGAAGATACAGCTTCACCTCTGGAGCTTAAGTTAACGGAAGAAGGCTCCAAGTAAGTGGGACTGCATCTGGCAGAGGTCTCCCCGCTTCACTTTGTGGTGTTTGTCCCCTTTATGTTAGAAATAAATCAGAGTAGACCCTGCCAGTCTATGTGGATTTTCAGTAGTAATAAATATTAATGTATTGCACAAAATGCTGGGTCTTACATGTGTGAGACAGCCTGTTTCAAATCGCTTGAAAGTTACAAGTCTTGTGTTTTGTTTTCTTTGTTGTTGTGTTTTTTTTTTTTTATGCTTTCTTAAAAAGACAGTGGAGAAGGTGATTTAAAAACAAAATCTTCTTTAATTTACTTTGATTGCTGGACTTGGGCTGTCACACTGACTTCCTCCTCTTTCCTTTTCCCCCGTTACAATAGCTTGGCAACTGCAGTGAAATGAATCTAAAGTGACAGCCTGAGACTCGGAGATGCACTAGCACACACTGCGGAGCACAGGGCCTGGCTGAGCAGTGGTGTCACTCGGACAGCCACCCTCCGCGTGTCGGCGCTGCCACGACTCGTTCCCCGCGCATCAAATCTGCTCTGCTTCGTGTGCAGCAGGAGCTTGTTACCTTGGGTACTCGAGTCAAATACCCCTTTCATTTGTTTGTATTTACTCACGTGTGCTTTGAGGGGATGGAAACCATCTATGTCTGTAGCCACCAGTCATCGACTGGGTTGTGCGTGCTGGACTGTGTGACCCAGCAATACGAGCGGCTGTCAAATGTTTGATCTTCTAGTATGCACTCTTTTTGCCTCTCGTGAACTGCAAGTCTTTGTGAGCATCCACTCTACTTGTCAGCTGAAATAAGGGTACAAAGCCTGTGTCGTGTATACAACAGTCTTTGGTAGTCAGCCACGTCTTCTCCTTTAGGCCATTGTCTTTTCAGCCTGACTGAAGCCTCCTGCTACCACGCGTGAGAGCAGGAGGATCCCTGCTTCTTTCTTTTTTCTCTTCTGCCTATTTTCCTCTTTTGTTGAGTTCACAGTGGACTCGGTGTTAGATGAGTGATAACATGTAGTGAAATGCGGTTAAATATATGGGATTCCAAACATTAAAATAACTCTCCCTTCTTGAATTATCTTTCATCGCAGGTTGTCTGAAAGCCCAGAGAATTTAGCAATACAATGTCTGGGCAGGATACTTCTGTGCACTGAGATATAATAAGAACTCATTAGGGACGAGCCACCAAAAGGACAAGGGGGGGGCTGTGGCATTACAACTATGTTAAAAGCTAGACCCAGTCATACGTGGAGTATCAGAAAGTATCAGAAAGGAAATTTCACAGTTACCACTCTCACTGTTTGATCACCGTCACTTCAGGTGGACGCAGATGTCCATACTCAACTACGATACACAAGGGGACAGATGTGCTGCTGTCCCCAGAACTGTAGCCTTGTGGAACTGCATTCCAGTTTTTATCCTCTTTCTCTTTTTCTAAAATCTTTGTATGATCTTTCTGGGGGTTGTAAGTAATCTGAGGGGAAAGTCTGGCACCTCCTTGCCCTAACAGTTAATGTAAAGGAGGCTCTGCCCTCCTCTTCTGGGCCAGTTCTTTGTTGGTCTACAGGAAGCTGTGGAAGCCCAGCTGTTTTCACAGGCTGGAACTTTTGGATAGTAGGGAATGCTAATTATTGCTGTACCCTAAAGCCTCTCAGTCTGAAAAACAAACAAACAAACAAGCAAACAAAGAACTGGCTGTTGGGCAGATAGTCTTTTAAGCGTGTCATCTGGCATCAGCTATGGGTGGGCCAGTGGTGTATGTTTTTCTGCTATGTACAGCCATATGTTTATCAGGACAGTCTTGATGTGCAAAGAGAACGCAGCCTATCTGCTTATGTGAGACTCCAGTACTTTATCTGCTTTTTGTAGCTGTTTTAAGCATTGGCTACTTGCTCCTTAGCAGGGAACAACTCTATCATGTAATCAGGTATCACACAACTGTAATGTTTTTTTCCAAATATTAATGTATTTCTTTGGCAGATTTACCCAAGGGTATCATATTCCCTGTTCACATATGCAAGACATTCATGCTCTCTACAGTTATGTAAATTTCCAAGTAAACTGGGAAATGTATTTGTGAGAATAATAAGATATCAACAAAGAACCAGAATTACACTGAGGTCTGTCCTGGCTTCCACAGTGCAGTGAAGGCTGCTGTAGCAGCAGCTCTAGGCAGGAGCACAAAAAGTACAACAACTGCCCTGCCCTTGGGATTTAGAGGGAGGAAGGGAAGGGGAGAGAAGGGGAGCAGTGACTGATACAAGTGAGTGCTGTTGCTGTGGCAAAGCCCCATCATTCATCATTCATTCAGCCCCGCTGCCAAGAGCCCTGCACTGCTGGGCAGTGCTGCAAACACTCTGATGCGGAATTTCCTGTGAAGTACTCACCTTGAAGCTCATTTTTCATCAACATCTTTCTAATTTATCAGTCAGTTTTAGTTCAACAAAATCCAAATTTGCTAGAATAAATGTTTTTGTTTTTTTTTTTAAACTTCATTAACATGAAATGTGTTGACATTTTAAATTCAATCCTACTGTCATATTTAAGGAACGTATGGAAAATAGTCTGTACAGATTATCTAAGGAGCATTTTAATGTGGTGTTCCTTGAGTGAGCTGGTTAAATTCTGGTTAGATGTGTCCTAACTTGAGCAGTGTTGAAACTGCAGACGAGTACTTTCAGACAAATTGATGTCAAATAGTAGAATATAATCATATTTTCTCTATCTTGACCATGAAGGGGAATGTCACACAGTGCCTAACTAATCTTATATATGCTTGCATGCTTGTAGTGTTTGTGTTTATGAAAAAACTTGCAAGATATATAATGGCACAACACCAGTCATTTGTGTGTGCAGCCTGAAAGAGTTAATAAGGTTTAACAGAAATAATCAGCAAAAGAAAAAGAAGAATTTAAAGAGAGAAGGTAAATGAAGGAATTGAGAGAGAAGTCTGAAACAATGGGCATCCCAACTGTAAGGAGGAATCTTTTAGGAAAAAATAAGGTGAAGTGATTGCTTTGCTGCTGTATTGAACCTGCTGTTTCTAGATTCTTGCCCGTGAAAACCATAGTAGTACCTCTTTACACAAGAGCTTATTCTCGATTAGGAAAGAATTAAGCGTTCGTCTCCCAAAAGCCTGTCTTGGTGTTTGCATTAATACTAGAACAGACTGGGTCAGGAATTTGAAAGCCTTTAAAGTTGTTGAGCCACACAGGCAGCGTGGCAATGTTTTCTGTAAAGCCATGGCTCTGTTGCCTGCCTTAAATCAGACTCTCCACAGATTAAATTAAGAAGCTTCCCATTACCAGGAACACTGTATGCTTTATGCCTATGGATAAGAAAAGCATGCCATGGATAAGTGAAGCATGCCAATACTGGAAGAATGAGCAAATTAACAGACAGCCTGGAGCAACAAGTAACTCAAACTGTCTTGACAATAAAAAAAAATGGGGAAGGGAAGTTAAAGTGCAATTCTTATCTATTGACAAAGCTTGGGAAAGATAATAAATTCATAAATTCTTAAATTCTAGGTGGAACACAGAAAAAACAGATAAGGAGGACACACAGTGTACAAATACTGGGAATCCCAGAGGGGGAGGAAGGTAAGAAGCTACCATATATCCTACATTATGCTACAAAGAACAACTCACTGTATATTGAGAGCTTATCATGTTGCTGTGAAAAGGGCACCATAGGAGACCAGCAACTGCAGAACTACTCTCCTAAAGTTAATGGACTTGGGGGGTCAAGGGAAGAGTATTTTTGTCTGCACAAAGCATCAAGGACATTTAGTTTAATAAGTGGCAAATTTTGATTTTTTTTTTTCCCAGTGCTGGGCCCTGCACTCAGCAAAATTGTGCTCTTCAGTGCCCAGAAAACATGCTTTCCAAGAAAATAAGTGCTATCAGTTAGTGTAGTCTGGCTAAGTTGTGAGTCAAATAGCCCTGGAAAATGTACTTATTCCAGATGCAGTTGCAGGCAAAATGTATGTGTATGTGCATGAGAGAGAGAAAGAGAAAATTCTTAAGCTGAAGACTGCCTGGCTGTGTACAAACTATGACTTCAATGGGCTTTATTGTACTTTTACTGTGATTTTATATTTCAGCTGTTGTCGTGTTATAAGTAGTAACTGAATTCCATAAGTAAATGGCCATCCTGAAATAAGCTACAAAGTAAAGGAGATGGATCTCTTCTAAAGGTGCTAGAAAATCTATTTGGAGATCTATTAGTAATTTAGTTTATCCCCCCTCCCCTCCCTTCCTCCCATTTTTAACAAAGTGTTTAATACCAGCACCATTTTAGCTGGAACTGAATCTTTACTCAAGTTTTTGGAGGCTTTTTATTTGCAAGTGTACATTTACACTGGAAAGTGTGTTCTGGGGTAGGTGATGCGATATTATTCCATCTGCTAAACTTACATGGAATCCATTATTTTTGCTTCTTTGTTTCTGGGTTAGCTGAATTTACTTTGTTCAGCCAGGAATAGATCATTTTTGTTTTTATGCTTATGGATTCAGTGGCACTGTACAGCAAACATTTTAAATTTAAGCATACGGGTAGTTTGATACTGTGTAAGAAATTTGAATCACAAGTTATTTAATATTATAAACTGTAACAGTAGATATAATAACAGAGAGGATCTATCTTCCGATTATGTCTGTACCATTTCTTGGTTCTTTCTTGTTCCTTTGCTAATCTGAACTACTCCAGTTTGCACACAACTGGGACTTGGATGTGCTCTAACCTTGTCTGCCTGTTTGTTTCTGTTTTGTCAAAAATCTCACTACACTTCCAGTTTCCAGTACATACTTGCTATATTTTCAAATACATTGTTATGCTCTCTCTTGTTATGGGAAGGAAATCCCGTGCACATTTGCAAAGCTGTCTTTAAAAATGTAAACATCCACTTTAAAACTTTCATTTGCAAAGAAGCCTGAAAAAAAAAAAAAAAAAAAAAAAAAAAAAAGTACATCTTTGGGTCATTAAATCAATTGATTGATTTAGTGATACTGGTGCTGATGAGTATTGTCATGTCACAATACTTCTCAGGACCATATCCTTCCATCCTACCTTTTATTTAGTCCTTAAACTGAAGGACATTCAATCAGGGAACATCTTTTTCTCCTGTGCTTATGTAACCCCTATCACAAAGAAATCCTGCTCTGTTACTAGCCCTCTTAGGTTATATGGTCATAAAAATAAACTAATGATTGTAAGCATATGTCCTACTGTCGGACAAACGGTCAGTTATTACATTATTGCTTCTAATTTGTTTATGATGTGATCAATAAAACACAAGACTGTTCTGTATTTTGTTTGATGACAATTAGAAAGACATCAGTCTGTGGCTTGCATCTGCCAAGTCACCAGTTTTCTGTTACTGTTTTTTTTCCCTTATAGTTAGAAGTCCAAATCAGTGCCAGATATTCTTAAACAGGGACAACTGTAATGGGCTTCTTGTCCTTTACATGCTTCCTGCCCAGATTCCATCATCACTCTTCTTCCTTCTGTGTTTTTAAATGATTGCATTTCTCATATTAGGCAAATCCTGTCCCTTACCTGGATGATGTCATTAATCTTCTTTTGCACCATGATATATTACTAAGTGACATCCCGCATCATATACGTATTGTTACTCCACTCACATGCTCAGTGAAGACATTGTTGGCATGTGGAATGCAAACCTTAAGTCAGCTGTGAAAAAGTTCTTTTTAAAAATCATGGAAAGTATGCACACCAGCAGGACAGGCTGCCCTTTTTGCTGCAGATTAAGACACAAAAGGATGAATTTTAAGAGAAGTGGGAGCACTTGCCAGGGCTATGCTGATCAAATTGCTTGTGTATGATGCTTTATTTTCCAGCCTGAGAAATTGCTATAGGAGGAATGTGACCTTTTTGACTCATTTTCAAACACTAATTGTAAAATTCCAAGTTTATTGTTTGCAAAGTGTTAACTCTTCTCCCCCCTTGCTTTTAAATTGATGGTTCTATAAGACCTGGTCTTATTTACTGTTTAGAAAGTATAAAATGCTCTTGACAGACTACGTAGTGAAGCTCCATTTTGTAACCAACAGAAGGATATAAGCAAAAATAACAGCCATGATTTTGAGGACCAACGGGTATAAAGCATCAGGCAAATGGTAAAATATTGAACTCCGTTGAATTTTGCTTGTAGCCAATGAGATATTGCTAGCCCCTGTATAAGTCAAGCCATTTCATTCAAAAAACTTGGAACAAGGACTCACTTTTTGGCATTCATTTAGCAAGGAATTTCATAAAATGAAATGCGTTTTGCAAGGAGACTGACTGCAAACTGACTTTCTTTCATTGGACTGGATATTGTATTCTAAACAGCTATGTCTACCCACCATAAATGAGGCATAAAGTAGCCACCAGTCCTCCTTCCAGTGGTGTCTTATAATGCCGCTGGCCTCTCTGTCATACTACATTTTTGCTTTCACTGAAACATTAGGGAGCACCCAAACCATACCAGTCCTCTCTTGGAGACTGTAATTTGAGAGCTAGTAAGATACTAATTAAGAGATTGAGGCATATAAATAGTTAGTAGAGAACATTGGAATGGAGACTGAATACTTTCAGTCTTATCATTCATTGTCTCTACTGGATCATGTTTTCATAAACTTTTAGCCCACAATTGGCTCAATTTTTAAACCATTGTTTATGTTTGATCTTTGCTAGAGCCAAATACTGCATTAAGAAATTCAATGACAAATGGGATGGAAAGCTCCTGCTCTGGAGCCTTTTTTTTTTGTTTGTTTGAATTGAGAGAGGAAAACAGCTCAGTGCAGTTTAATGATGTTCTGAAGGATAGAAAGTGAAAATATTTTCATTGCTTTGGAGAACAATAGAGTCAGCCTAATTCAAAATACCACTTTCAAATACTGAAATTCCATTTCATTTGTTAAAGCTCTAAATATGCCTTTGATTACTTTCTTATTACCTATTGACTTTGTATAAATAAATTTATTATGTATTGTTTATTTTCATGAATATTTAGGTATATCCTCACATCTTATCATAAACATATTTTTACGTAATTTCTGAATAATAAATTATGAACTACAATCCTCACCATGCATAGTAAATGTTAAATGTTGTACTGTTTGCAGACATTAAGCCATCAGTGTTATTTGAGATGTTGCAAAATCATGACCCCTTTGGAAGAAAGACAGCACAAAAGCATTCCTTCCATAGCAACTATATTCGTAGCAGCAACGTACTGGAGTCAGTCAAACTAAGCAGACCACCAGGAATCACATGCTGCCGATCAGTCGTTAGGATTTCCATTGTCAGATTTCCTCTGAAGTCACAATACAGAGAAGGGCTGTGTAATGTTTTCACTAGTGTGAGGCTTCCGATCAATATTATGGTTTGGTTTCTATAAAGAACGACTTTAGTGTGGGCAGTGGTGACAAACTTTACTTTAAAATGCTGCTATGGAAATCAGATTTTTTTTTTTTTTCAACAAAAGGTGACAAGAACCAAACTTTTTTCTTTCTTATTTCTTCCTTGCTTCAACTATGTGCTGTCAGTTGGGAAACCCCCAGCTCAGTATTGAGTTGTATAATTCCCAGTTTTTCTTCTGTGCTGGGATCCAATTGGAATGTGTGGCATGGCAGCACGGCAGCATGGGTGATGGCACCATGCATGCCAGTGAAGGCCTGATTCCCGTATTTGGGCTCTGTGAAATGGGGTACTCAAGAGAAAAAGGTTTATTCATATCTAAAAGATAGTTTTTAATGTGCTTTGGGAAATAATACTAGACATTTGTATATTAAGCTCATAGGAAGCTCCAAAAGAAAAAAAAATAATATATATATATATCAAAGCAGCTCATGGGAAAACACTTTTCTTGATTTTTTGAGACTTTTTTGGGAGAAACACAAAATTCTTGAGGAGTGGCAAGGAAGAAGGATACAGAAGCTTCAGATTAAAGATTCAGTTTTCTCTTTCCCTTTTAGTATTATTAAGGGAGGAAAGAAAACCTCCCAGATTTTAATTTTCAAGCTACCCAATATTTTGTTGTTACAGAGCAAGGAAGGGAAAGATTTTGTTTACTGCATTTTTAAAATCATGTCACTGAAGTATAAATGAGATCTTTCATCTCATTATTACAGCATATAATTCAAGGAACTGACTTTAATTTATGAAAGATAGTACTGGTTTTAGGGTGCCACTGAGGGCATGGGGACATGACCAAAGTTACTGGGAGCTGAGCCAAGGCACACATTTGCTCCGTCATAGTGCGCACAACATTGCTTGCCTGCTGCTCCCACTTCATTCTAAATGTGTGGTACTTCACTTCTAACGAGAGGCAAGATTCTCTGCTTCCTTGTATATAAACATCTTAACATCAGAGATGTGTGCTTCCCTCACCAGTTTCTTGTCCTAATTGAAATAACTTACGTGACCTTGTGTCTGGCTAGCTACTCACATCTAAAGCAATACCAAGAGATGTACTTGTAACTAGTAAGATTAGCATGATATATTTTATCAAATAATAAGTTCTATAACTGTTCCTAGCTGATGCAGAAATTACCTTACTTTGCAGAGGGAAGAGTATATTGGAACAAAGAGGAATTTTTACCATCTCCTGCTTTGCTAGGTCCACAAAAACTAAACCTTTTTAGTGAATGGATACCTGTAAAGACTCGTATCTTTTTATGTTAATTAATTACTTTTCCTCTGTCATTCAAGCTTTACTAGCTACTAGCTGCTATTCTCAAATAGATAATAAGTAACAGAATGAATCCCCCTGAATGAAGGCTGCAAGTCACATAATTATGAAATAATGCAATCAAAGATGAGGAAGAGTGGTCCCAATACTGTCATACCAGCAGTGAATGCACATCAGACAATAAAAATCAAATGCTGTACACCCAACAGAGACAGGGTCTGTAATACAAGGGTATAGGAATTCCATTTCAAAGCAGTGCTTAATACAATAAAAAAAGACTCAGGGTTATGGATGAGGCATTTTCTTTGAAGGTTTAAAATGGTGATGATTGTAGTTTGGTCCATGACCTTGAGAGTGACTCCCTGCTTCTGCTGGTGAGTTTGTTTGTTTGTTTGCTGTTATTGTGCACATTGCTCTGGAAGAGTGGGAGTTTTCAAGAAAAATTAACCTATTTTGCTTCACTTTTTACTTCTATAGTGTTGCTATTTGAATTCTGTAGTTCTATTATCTTCTCATGTAGTAGCACATTGTAACTTTTAGTTTTCATTTTTTCAGAGGAATAGTTATATTAAATATATATATATATATATGTACACACACACATATATGTATACTTCCTACTAAGAAATGTTGTGGAACTTCTCATTAGATTCTCTGAAATGTAAAGGTTTGCCCTTCATCACAGAGAGAGAGGGGTTTCACCAAAACATCCCTCTCCTGCTTTCACTCAGGGAGATAAACTTCTTTTTTTATATATGTATTAGGATAGTCCTATTTTAAGAACTAGTCCATAGAGTAAGATTTTAATGTCATTCCTTTGACTGCAATGCAAAGGGAAACTGGAACATGAAAACAAGCACAAGCAGAGAAATAATATTCTGGCAGTGCAACATTGTGGAATTCATTTTCAACAAAAAACAAATAATCTTGTTCCCTCACAAAATCTTGTTAAATATTAATTAGCACCCAGAAAACATACGCAATAACTCATATGGGAAAATGAAAAAGTTCCGACTTTACTACGGCCTGCTCCAGGGCCTAGTTATTTAAAAAGCAAAACTCCTGCTGAAGTGAGCCTCAGGAAGCAGGACTGTGTTTGAATGGCAGAGCAGCACAGTAGCTTGATGTACAGCATGGCTAACTTCTCCCTGGCTCTTCTTGAAAGGTTGGAGTGAAAAACAGAAGGCAGTGTCTCCTCAAAGAACTGTTTTCCAGGGAATAGCTGCAAGATTTCAAGTAATTTATTATATGGCCTTGAGTGTAGATGTGAGGTATGCCTTTCTGACTGCCAACACCAAGTCACATGAAGGGCTATAGGGTTGCCTTAGGAGCATAAAAATTACCACTCCTCTTGAAGGGGCCCCAAAGCAGAAAGGTAAATGCCATCACTTCAACAACCTACATATCCCACTTACAAGAAATGGGGAGAAACACTAAATGTCCTTACTTCCCAGCTTTGTTCCTTGTGGAAGCAAAACATTTCTTTCTGTGCAGTAAGTTGCTGGTGCTGCCAGTCTGTAACTGTTCACATATATCTGAAGACTCCAAACACATCTTTTTAAAAAGTTTCATCTATCCATTATCAATGCAGTGAACCAAATTTTATGTGCGCCAGTAATCCCAGAAACAAACTCAATTATCATCATTCTATTTAGTCACCAACATTTGCACAATTCATGTTTTTAAAATATAGGTCAATATTACATATTGTACACAAAAAAAATGAGCCCTTTGATTTTTGCAATAAGAAGGTACAAGTTGATTTTTTATGATTCATAAAATAAAGTTTTATGCCCACCTGAAGATCTCAGTTCCCTGACATAATTTAATTTCCCCAAATATACATAGTATTCTTCAGAGAGTAGAAAATAAATTCCTGAAAAGAGATAAGAAACCCCTCTAGAGCAAACAATGAAGCCTCTTCATTTCAGAGCCCATTTCTCTTCCCAAAGGCAATAGGGATTTGATGGACCTGGCAGACTTAATTCCCAAGCCAAATTCCTCTTACAGACAAAACCCTGCTGGCTAAGCCATTCTTTCATACTCAACGAGCTCCAGCACAGCCTCTGATCCAATGCTGGCAGTTTGACACAAGGAGAGAAGTGATTTCTCAGGTGAATATTTTGCAAACTATGCCTCCTTTCTAAGCCACTAGCTTTTTTCTCACACACTGAGCAAGAAGAGTAACAACATTGGTCCCTGTGGTATCTATCTTCTCTGCACAGAGGAGCAATGACTCATCATTATCTTCTGAGTTCTCACAGAAGGGAAGGAATGGAGACACTCGAGGGGTGTTCTATGCTGCTTGTAGCTACAGACATCTCAACAAAATATCATGATCAGATGCCTCAAAAGATAGTGGTTAACCAAAAATAATTTGCATTCTAATTTCCTTTTGATCCATAGCCTGGGCTGCTGCATAAAATGTGATATGTAAGGCTAAAAGTAATGTAAAGACTTAAGTGATTGGAGTGTCTTGTTATGTTATTTTAGTGAACTTACTGGAAAAAGAAAGAAAAAGAAGAAAGAGAAAGAGAAAGAGAAAGAGAAAGAGAAAGAGAAAGAGAAAGAGAAAGAGAAAGAGAAAGAGAAAGAGAAAGAGAAAGAGAAAGAGAAAAAAAAAAAAAAGGAAAAGGAAAAGGAAAAGGAAAAGGAAAAGGAAAAGGAAAAGGAAAAGAAAAAGAAAAAGAAAAAGAAAAAGAAAAAGAAAGTAAAAGAAAAAGAAAAAGAAAAAGAAAAAGAAAAAGAAAAAGAAAAAAAAAGGAAAAGAAAAAGAAAAAGAAAAAGAGAAAGAGAAAAGAAAGAGAAAGAGAAAGAAAAAGAGAAAGAGAAAGAGAAAAAGGAAAAAGGAGTTATTGTTTTACAGCAATCAAGGAAATCAACACAAAAAGTGCTGGCTGGAGGCATGGTCTACCTTTGATACACAACTCGGACAGATTCTAGGTATTCTCAATTGGTAGCCTGTCCCATCCACACATAAGCTTCCAGCACAAGGCACCTGGACTCCTGCAGTGAGAGTATCCATCAGCCCATCCCTTCTCTACAGTGAGCATTGTAAAACTTCTGGTCAGTGTTCTAACAAGTTCCAGATACGTTTAGTAATTCCTCCTTCTTTTCAGTTTGAATACCTTTCTCAGCTTGGACTTTCCCTCTAATGTCTTTATGATCTGTTCTATTGACTGTCTTTATCACTCTTGTGCTTCATATAAATCCACAATAACATCCTGTTTGCTTTCTTCTTTTCAATAGTCAGTAGGAGAACATTTTCTGGTGCTTCCAGAAGGTTTCCTTAAAACTTTCCTCTTTTCCTTGTCTTAATAAAATTAAGGCTGAATTCTCTTATCCTATTCTAGACTTCCTATGGCAGCTTGCTAGTGCTCATGATGAAATTGTCTAATTTCTAACCTTTCTTCAATAACACCTTACTTTTATGAACCAGTAATTACCAGCAGTAATTACCAAGGACTGGCAAGCAGTGAATTAAATATCTGTTGTTCAAAGCCTTATTTCTTAGTGAATAGGGTGCTCTAAAAGCAGGGGCCAAACAGCACTGACTTGAAAAAAGGAGTAATGCAGGCAGATGCTGTACAAGTTTCCCACACACAATGAATCTCACTCTTGACCTCAGTACCCCATGCTATTCCAGTTCTGGGTCTGTTGAGCACACTCTGTCAGCCATGCTGTGCTGACTGCTTTGGTTTTCTGGTGGGAACAAATAGGGATTAGGTGGAGAC
Organism: Anser cygnoides; assembly: GCF_040182565.1. Lineage (NCBI taxonomy): Eukaryota > Metazoa > Chordata > Aves > Anseriformes > Anatidae > Anser > Anser cygnoides. The sequence goes on from NC_089878.1 coordinate 23,603,519, forward strand.
CATCAAAATTACATTCCTTGAGATTAAGGAAAAATATCTTGAATTGTATGTTGAAGCATTCATTCAAGTTATGGATTAGTTTGTATTTCAGGGGTACTGTCATAACATGCAAACTTAAAAGCAACTCCTAAACAAAAAGTCCTTTACAGAAAGCCAGGTCTATAAAGAAAAGGTATCTTGGTTTGGTTTTGAGATATGCTGTAGGCATCTTTTAATCTTTTGTAACCATAAATTGAATTGAGATGTTCAAACTGGACATGAAGAGAAGAGAAACTTTTCACTGTGAGGCCAGACAGGCACTGGAACAGACTGCCCAGAGAGGCTGTGCAGTCTGCTTCCTTGGGGGTTTCCAAGACCAGATGGGCTAAAGCACTGAGCAACCTGGTCTGATCTTATAGCTGACCCTGCTTTGGTCAGAGGGTTGGATTTATGAGACCTGCTGTGGTCCCTTCACACCTGAATTATCCTGTGATCCTTTTGGGACTTTGTTGATGAGAATGAATGGAGAATGTGGATGTCAGTAATACCTAGAATGGATTTGTTGGCCCATGTACAGATGTGCTTGTTAAAAGATGCATCAGCGCTCATGGGGGAACTTAAAAGAGTATTTTGTTACAACTAACCCACTCATACCACCAGCTTTCTGCTTAGTTCTATTTCTCATTATTGTTAAAAGAAGGGTGTACCGAATCACAGAGCTGGCTGGGAATTTCTAATAAAACTTTTTGTGTTGCAAAATACAGAAGTGTGTCACTTTCAGTCACAATTTTATTGAGCTATTATAGCATTACAATTACCTAGAATTAGAAAATAATTTTCTCTCCTAATCACAATTTTCCCAACAAGGTCTTAGTTTCATTCTGTAGAAGTAAAAAAGCAAATTGGAAATCATTTTAAATTTTAATGACGAGAAATGCCCTTCTTTCTGGGAGCTCATCTGCTTCAATACCTGATGTCTCAGCTAAGTGACCAGAGCTTCATCCCATATTACATTACTGCCGTCTTCAGAAGTTGCATAGGCTTTAGCTGATCCCAGTCAGCACAGGCAGCTACATTATAAGTTCCTCCAGAAATTGTCTGCAGTTGAGCTGCTGGGGTAGTTTCTTATAGGCTCTAGTTTCTGTGGATGGACTGTGATTTACTTCAGTGACATCTTGTACTCAATAGGATTACATACTCCATGTACTAGCTTTCAAATTGATAGGTATAAAAAAACACATAAAGAACATCTATGACCACAGGATCTCGTACCTGATGTTATGTGGTTGTGATCTTTGCCACATAACCTGTATATCTGTTCTGGAGTAGCTCATTCATTAACAGTGACTTCACAGTAAAATGATGCTTTTTTTGGTCGGTGTTGTGTGTGTTGTTCTTAGGCTGAAGATATGAAAGATGGTGCATTGAATTGTTGAATCACTAAGGCATTTTTAAGCATGTGCAGGGCATAAGTAATTAGTCTTACAATTTCTGATAACACCTTTGTACTGTGTCACAGAAACAAGTTACTTACTCATAATGAGCAACTCGTGAGCTACTAAAATTTAGTTGTGTCTCACAAGCAGGCTGACACCATAAAACTCAAAGTTAACACTGTGCAACTGAATTGAGCACCTCTACATCTCTTTTCTTGTTATGATTTCCTGAGGGGATGCTTAGTGTTAAAAAGACAACTAATATGTCAAATTAGACAGTAAATTGATATGTTATGTCAAGCTCAAGAACAACTTTTCTACTACAATATTCACGCATTTTTGTGCATTTTTTTAATACCTAAGTCATAATAATGCCAAATTTACAGGGATATAGGCTAGCCACATGTCACATTACATACCCATCGAAACTGAGGTCTCAGTTCCATGGAATTCATCCCTAAATATCAAACATTTTCCAAAAATTTAAGAGACTCTGGAAGGTCCAAAGAAGTGGATACTCACCTGATGCAAGCTAGTATCAATAACGTTTTGTCAAGATACAGCAATTTAGAAGCTGATTCTGAAATCTGAATATATCATTTAAGCAAACATGAAGTTTTCTACATGTACATATTCCCTCCCCCTGCCCACACACAAATTATTGAAAAAAAAGTATGTTATATTTAAAAGCAGAATTATATCTATTATATGATTTTATCCATAGTTATAGGAGTTGCATTTAATACAAATAACTATTTTGATTTTATACCCCCAGGCAAATGCATTTAACTGCAGTGCACTGGCTGAAAGCTCTGTTATGTGTTCTATACTAGGTTGTACAATTTTTAAGAATATACAAAGTGTTCACTTGTGGATTCAATCATGGCAGTGTGCCTGGGAGCAGCATTGCAGCCTCTCTAGAGCAAACTTAAATGATTTAGTGTAAAATTTAGACTATAGCACAAATGAAAAGTAGGAGAAAAATGTCAATAAAATTGCAAGGGAGAAGTAAAGACCCTTATAGCACTTTGAAACATTAGCAATCTTATTCAGAAGAAATTGCAGTATATGCACACTTCTGCAGCATGAAAGGTCATGAATCTGCCTTCCACACTCAGTTGAGCTATTATATTGAATAAGAAAATTCACCCTGGCTTCAGTCATACTTGTGTACATCCCTCTATGCTTCCCCAAGGGAACAGTGGGAGAATGGAAAGCTGTAATGCATTCTCCCTCACCCATGCACCCTTGCTAATGACAGCCCTTATTTGCCAAGAAAGCAAACAAACAAAATTGTCATCTTCATTAATATCAGAAGTATTTTGAGAATGTCAAAAGTAATGCCAAATGGAGCTGAAGTCACAATTATGTACTCCCTTCAACCAGGATGCAAATTTATGGGCACTCATAAAGTGGATGGGTGTCTGGGCTTTAATACTGAAACTCAATGCACGTACTAGTTCTCTGGCACGCCTACGCTGATGCCCATCTGCTAGAGTGGCATTGTGCCACTCACAAGGTAATAACACAATTTCAACTGGAGGTAGTTGCCAAGCGCATACAGGTTTGTAAGTGGAGCCTTCAAAAGAAAGTGCTGTGAAAGATCTTTCCTTCTAAGATACTCTTGAGACAACACCCACTGTATTATGCCTCTACACATGTATTTGACTACTTTAGATCACATCTTTTGACATCAAATATAGAATACACACAAAGGAATGCTATTGTTATTCCAGAACATACAACAGTTATTCTAGGCAGTTGGCGAGGCTGAAAAGACAAGACACGGAATCTCAGCAGTAATTAAGATGACAGTAATGATAATAATAATTCAGAAATAATAATTAGTGGTAGTAGAATTACAACAACTGCATTACTGACTGCTGTTGAATATAGAGAAAATTACACTGAAGCCAGGAGTTAAAAAAATCTGGATATTCATTACCCATTTTCAGTCAATCTTGTGTCTTTACTGATTTTTATCTGTAATGAATTTTAAATGGTAATAAGGGATATATTGTTTATTTCTGGCCAAATTTACAGAGTGGCTGAGATTGGAAGGTACCTCTCGTATCTAGTCCAGCCACTCTGCTCAAAGCAGGGTTGGCTAGAGCTTGTTGCTCAGGGACATGTCAAGGTGGGTTTTCAGTATCTCCAAGGATGGAGACTGGGCAACCTGCTCCAGTGTTTGACTACTCTCAGGAAAAAAAATGAATTTTTAATTTTCAGTGAATTTTCCTGTGTTTCAGTTTGTGCCCACTGCCACTTTTCCTTACATGGAAAACCCCTTTGAACCTTCTATTTTTCAGGCTGAACAGCTTTAGCTCCCTCAGCCTCTCCTCACATGAAATATACTACAGTCTCTTAGTTATCTTCTTGGCCCTTTGCTGGACTCAGTTCAGTAAGCCGATAACTTTCTTGTACTGGGGAGACAAGGGCTGGACCCAACACTCTAGACAGAGCAGAGCAGAGGTGAAGGACTGCCTCAGTCAGCCTGCTGGCAGTGCTCTTCCTCATGCAGGCTGGGATTCTGGTGGTGCACTTTGCTGTGAGGGTACATTACTCTTTTGTTTCAATTTTCTTTTTTCTTTCAGTCCCTGCGTCCATTTCTGCAGAGCTGCTTTCCAGCTTTTTGGCCCTCAGCATGTCCTTCATGCATGGAGATGCAGGACTTGTCATTTTCCTTTGTTGAACTTTATGAAATTCCTGTTGACCCATTTTTCCAGCCTGCTCAGGTCCCTCTGAATGGCAGCACAACCACCTGGTGTGTCACTGACTTCTGCCAGTATTTTATTCCCTTCAAACTTGTTGAGGGCACACTCTGTTCCATCATCCTGGTCTTTAATGACCTGTTTAAAAACCTGGGGTAACCCTGGGGTTATCCACTAGTGACTGTCCTCCAGCTGGGCTCTGAGCAGCCGACTGTAACTCTTTGAGCCCAGCAGTTCAACCGGTCTTCAGCCCAACTCACTGTCCACTTATCTAGTTTGTACTTCATTAGCTTGTCAGTGAGGATATTATAGGAGACAGCACTGAAAGTGTCGCTACAGTCAAGATAAATATTTTGTACTGCTCTTCCCTCATTCATGAGGGAATGAGCCGGTCATTTCATTGTAGAAGGCTATCAGGTTTATCAGGCATGACATCTCCTTTGTAAATACATCCTGTTTACTCTGAATCGCCTTCTTGTTCTTAACATGTCTGTAAATGGTTTCTGGGATTATTTCCCGCATTATTTTCTCAGGGATTGAGATGAGGCTGACTGACTTGTAGTTCCCCAAATCCTCCTTGAAGATGCAAGGGCCATTTGCTTTCTTCTAGTCCTCAGGAACCTCCCCTGATTGCCATGACCTTTCCAAGATAATCAAGAGTGGTTTCACAATGACATGGGACAGCTCCTTCAGCACTCATGGGGGCATCCCATCAGGTCACATGGACCTGTGTAAATTCAGCCTGTTAAAATGTTCCCTAACGTGATCCTCTTCTACACAGGGTAAGTCTTCATTGCTCTAAACGTTCCCACTGGTTCCAATCTTACCTGGGCAGGGTTTTTGGGTATTTGGCAGGGTTGCATCAGAGACCTCCCTTCTTGGGTCAGAGCTTGCAGAGGGTAGTTCAACTTAGGGGAAATATGATGAACGATAAAATAGTAAAACAGTAAAATATTTTCACAATTCAAAAATAGTACCAAGATTATGAGACCTCACTCTCACCTCCAGTTTTAGGGTGCAGCTTTTTACTTAGAATATATTTTAAAGTACAACCCAGCAGGTATCTTTTGAAGCATGTTGCATTGCTCTATTTGCCATTTTAGAATGCTAAACTTAACGCAAATTTTATGAGGCTATATCAAATAGTTATAAATATAAATTTATCAAAAGTTATGAAAAAGAATCCGAGTGGCTTAACTACTAGAAAACAAGATAGTCATCTAGGTAACTGATTTGTAGATATAGCCACTCACTTAGCCCTTTCTTGCATTTGCTTCTGTAGTCAGTTGTGCCTCCTCTAAAGCTGAAGGTTACTAATTGTCCTAATTTCTGCTGGGATAGAGTTAATTTTCTTCCTAATAGCTTGTAAGGTGCTGATTTAGGATGAAAATACTGTCAATAACACACCAATGTTTTAGCTGTTGCTGAGCAATGCTTCAGGGACTGTTCAGCTTCTTGTGCTGCCCTGTCAGCGCCAGGCGGGGGGTGCACCAGGAGCTGGGAGGGGACATAGCAAGGATAGGTGGCCCAGACTGGCTGAAGGGGTATTCCATACCATACGATGTCATGCCCAGCAATAAAAATGGGGGGAGTTGTCTGGGGGGCCTGCTGTTCCATCACCATCCTCTCAGAAACCAGGGCACTAGTCAAAAGTAAGGGGAATAAAAAGAGAAGTGGATGCTGGATTCTCTCTCTTGCTGAATGTATAATGACTGCTAAAGTCAATGAGAAGTAAGGAGCTCTGGTTTTTCAGGATCAAGTCTTATCTACCACAATCTGATCTTTCTCAATCATCCTTATCGCTCATGGCTGTAATATTCTTTTATCCTATATAAATTTCAGACTTTCAAAACAAACTCAATGAGGCACAGGAGGCTGTGATGAAATGAACTATGCTATTCAGCAAGTAAAAAGATGAGTTGGAGAGAAGGAATATTCTTGTCTGCTCATTTGGGATCTATGCCTGTAGTTTCAAGTTTATGAATGGTACCCTGCCAACAAGTCTTCTCCAAAGCTAGTTTTTCCAAGTTGATACAGGACTTTAAAATTCCTATTTTACTTAATTTAAGTGAAAATAAAAGAAAAGAAGTGTATTTAAACCTTGGTAGCTACGGAGCATGAAAGGGTGTTATAAACTCATATGCATATTTGTATGTGTCGCTCACTAAAATTCAAGCCAAAGACCATTGCAGCTTTGCATCTTCGATTTTTTTTTTTCATGAAGACATTTTATATTTTGAGAGAAGACACACAATATGCATATCTTCCTTGCATAACCTTTTGTGAGCTTTTTAACTAGAAGGGTTCTTTCAGATACTGGCAGGGATTTTGAGACCTTTCTGCAGCTTTGGTCAAGAAAATGTTGTCGTTTATTCATAGCTCCATCAAAGAAAAATTGGGAACAAACAAACAAACACAAAATCACTTATTTTAAGAAAAACAAAACAAACAAAAAAATCTGGGGAGGAGGAAGGAGTTATACTGATCTGAACTAAAGGCTGAGCAGGGTTTGGGAGCAGGAGCCACACACCATATGCAATAACTGGCTCTTCAGATCTGGAGAAGGCAAGTCCTCTGCATTCTTTATGGGGAACTGGATATAGTCCCTTGATTATTAATGGAGACTAGCGAACACACTACTGATAGTGGCAACTTCACATTGTTGCAAAGCAAGTGAAAAAGTAATTATTATTTTCAAATAATAATACAGAAAAGCAACATATGATTTTGTTTCTGTAAGACAGTTTATAAAATTCCAAGATATACTTTCATGTGAAATCTATTTAAATGAAGGAGAGAAGATAAGTTTGAAGTAAATGATAAACAAAAGATGGATTTTGTCCCATTTCTTGTATCTGTAGACCTGGTCAAACCCAGATGATATCACACTTTCTTTTTTTTTTGGTCTAACTTGGATTTTAGGTATTATTTGTGTATTCTGTATCCCATCTAGAGGGAAAAATACAAGGAGGATTCTGAAGAATTCTGATTTGTTCAAACTACCATGTCAAATCCTTAAACAGTGACTAGTTTGGCAAGGCTCCAAAACAAGGAATTCTGCAAAGTTCTTATGAGTGCTTAAAATGGAAGAAAGGCATTAACAGAGAGAGGAAATGAGTCTGGGATGAGCCTAGGATAAAAGGAAGGGAAGGAAAAAAGTGATGGAAAGGTTAAAAGAAAAGGAAAAATGTGATGAGAAATTATTTTGTTTAAAAGCTGGCATTTGGTATTTTCAAAGGGCAAAATGTATTTTTGTTTTATGACAAATGAATGTAAAAATGTGCATGCCTTGTGGCCTAGAGGACAAAACAGTGGGATCAATGTTCTTTTTGTACTCTATGAAGCTTGAGATTAAAGCCCACTGATAAACTGTACATTCTTTAAAAGTGACCAGAAGCAAACAGTGTCTGTTTGCTGCTACTTTATTAGGAAGATACCACTGAGAATAGCTAAGAATACTATTTGATCTTAAACAGGTTGACCAAATTACTACAGTTGTCTCCAGTACATGAGATGCTTTCTGCAAATTATTGTTTCTGGTTATAAACCTTTATAATATCTCAGAATGAATTATGTATGTATTTCATGTTTTCTTTTCTTTTATCAGCCTTGATGTTCTCATTTCAAGTTTCACCCTAGCCTCCTAATAATGCAATATTGAGGCCATTCAGACACTAATTATGCCTCCATGGCTTTCTTGAAATGACTAAATCAGCATCAGTTCTATAATTATCATTAGCAAGTTTGTATTCGTGCCTCCCATCACATGAAAAGCACAACTTTAAATGATTTATGAATATATGCATCTATAACATCGAATGTACACTTTCTAACAGTGTATGTACAAGAGGCACAGAGACAATTTAGACATATGTACACCTGTATATATGTTCTCATCTTATCTTCATTGCACTCCATTCTGTATTTTACACAAAAACAGCCTGATTGTATAAAAGCTAATACAATATTGTTTCCTTAGTAGGGAGATGTATGTATGAGATACCGCCCAAATATGTATATTTAATCATCCTGACCATTTAAATAGTACAGGACATAAGCAAGTGTTCATTAAGAAAAGCTTTCAGACTTGATGATTTCCTAATTTTACTTACGATTTTATAAAAGCCCAGCAAGAATGACTGACGGGACAGAAAGAAGTATACAAATGTAATTCATCTGTATTTTCATTGTTTCTCCCTTTGAATTATTGATGTTGCCAGTAGTCATTTGTCAAGAAAACAAATCAAGATACATATACTGTAGTGTTGCACTTTTGTATGTTTGTAAACTGGTTGCTCTGCATCATGCGTATATTTTAAGCAACATCAAAAATATATATATATAAAATACATTTCCCTAATTTTTAACAATAAAGACATGAAGAATAATGAACACCCAGCATAAATATAGTACAAAAAGAGAACTTGTAGATATCTTTGTGTCAATTATATCCCTTAGAATCATCTGCACACGTGGGAGCTGAGAAACAAAACAAAACAAAATGAAAAAAGTAGACATATGCAACACAGCATATTGTGAGATGATACAGCACTGCAAATCTCAGTTTGGTCTCCGATAACAACTAATTTCTGCATTTCTCTCCTCCCTTTTCTCCTCCCTCCCGATACAGATTCTTAGTTTTGTATGAAAAGTTGTGCTGATCACTGGTATTTTATGACCTACATTATTACCCTCTAGGTAGCAGAATGATAGTGCCAAACTAATTATTGCATTGTCTAATTTTAAATCCAGGTCTAGTGAGATTAACAACTTGCACATTAATTCTGAGCATCAACAGTGCACCTAACACAATACAGTTTTAAATGAAAGAAGCCTGCTCTGAAAACTTTTATATACTCTTGCGTGGAACATCAGCTAATATAAATTACTATAGTTCCATCGACTTCAATGGAATTATGTCAGTCTTCCTGACTGGGTGATTTGGCCTTTTTCGTTCAGGAAATGTGTCTGGTTTGAGCCATGTGAGTGTCAGAGGGGAAAACACTGATTTCACTTATATATGTAAGATCTCATCTATGTAAGCCCCGAACATGTCTGTTGAACTCAATGGATTAATTCCAGATTTTCATCCCTGTAAATGAGATCAGAATTGCCTTGGAATGTGCTTTTGGTTCTTAGCACCCCCTCCCCCAACACAAACACAGTACAGAGAGGGATTTTTCTGTTCATCCTAATTAAGAAAAAGAGAGAGAAAAAGAGAGATAGAAGGACATTCACAGTCATCGAAAGTGTGAACACTACTTTATGGATAGGTACAAAACCAGACTTGGCAATGTGTCCTTACACCCTGCTAATTTTTGTGAAGAAACTTATGTGTTGGAAAAACACACAAGCTCCCTATATCTGAATATTGTCATCAGTCACGCAAAATTGGATCCAAAATGTAGTTTCTAATTCTAAATAAATAAATAAATACTGGTTTCTTGTTATTGAAGTAAGAAACAGAACCTGAAGAAGTGCCGAACCATTATTTAACTAGAACATTAAATATTGAAGTATGTAGCGCTGTGGATATATAGTTTTATTTTGAATTGAAAAGCTGAAATTGAGTTGAAAAGATGCTTAGAAAAAACTTCAGTCCTCTCAGTTGCATGGTAAGAAGAAACATCAATAACTTCCCCTCCCCGCCTCTTCAGTATAATAACTGGTAGAAAACATTTTGTATAAACATTTAATGCCGAATCTTAGATCCCCAGAATCAGAACCTTAGATACGCAATATTGTGGTACTAACAGCATTGTCTGCATGGCTGCTGAAGGGCTATGTTGACCCCCATGATAATATTGTACAGTACTTTGACTCATCTTTAATTCTGATTAAGCTGTGCAATTTTATCAATTTAAGGTCAAGGTCTTGAATAAATTCTTTTGTGAGAACTATTAGCAGGTCTTTTAAAATTAAAAAGACCCATGTGTCTAATGGTCTTATGAGAATAGAATTACAAACGATGATCTTTAAAATAAATTGTAATTTTATGGATACTTATTAAGAGAATTTATTGTATTGGTAATTTGCTATATTGTAAGTACTGCTGCCAGTTTAGTGAGTTGTAGTGGAAGAAAAGAATGCAGCAGCTACTTATTACCGTATTTTTGTCCTTGCATTTGGTATTGTTGATGCGAAGCGTGGAGGAGCTTTCTACAGCATATTTAAGGTTTGTGATCTCTTTCTGTGCAGCAAGGATGACCTGCAAGTTGTCATGCCCTGGCCCTGATCCAGCAGAGCACTTAAGTGTGTGCTTAACTTTGAGCATTTGAGTTCCATTTACTTTAATGTGATTACTCATGCGCACAAAATTAAGCACATACTTAAGTGCCTTGTTGATTGCAGCCAACACTGTGCATTTAGCAAATTTGAACTTTCTAAGGAAGTTAGAAGAAGAAAAGTACAAGTTAGCAAGATTTAGTTATTACATTACAGGCGATGGGGAAGGACACTCTCATTGATAGAACTAAACCCAACTGTATTAATTTACTTCATTAACTTATTTGTCTCCTAAGTGAGACAATATTTTTCTTGTATTGGAAGAACGTCACATGTTGAAGAGCTGCGTTGCTCCTATTATCTGAATAGGGATGTTTGAAGTCTGAATTGTTTTGTTTTGTTTTTAATTTTACTTCTTAAAAAAAAAGTAAAGTGTCCTTGTCTGATACATTGCTACTTTTGCATGTTGGAAAGGTGCTTTATTTTGGATATTTGATTAAGGCTCATAAACATGACATTCCTAAAGATGAATCCCTGGATAGAATGGATACAGATGTTTGCCTTGTTTGATAAGCTCTAGATAATGAAAACGTTTAGAGATGACTGTTGAGATAGATTGGTAATGTTGTTTCATGACTTAAATGCACCGACTTCAACACTAAAGACAATGTTTAAAGCAATAAGTCATATACATTGTCTTAATTTTACTGTAAAAGGAATTTTATTCTGCAAATATAAATATCATGATGTAGGAGTGTTACTTAGAGCAAGGTGTTTGTCTAAGACTAAAGGAACCTTTACTCATCAAAAAAAAAAAAGAAAAAAAAAAGGGTAAAAATCTACTCCTAAAACATCAGTAAATGAAGTCCTGTGGGTATTTTATCAGACATGCAGAATCTGTAGCATGTATTTTATAACGCAAACATTTTTTTTTCTGTGCATATGTGTGATTTTGAGCAATTTTAGTGTTCTGCTAAATATTTTTATTTTCTTTGATTCCAAAGTTAATTACATTTGTCAAGTAAATGGGAGACCTTATAATGTGCATTGGAGATGGTATACAGGATATTTCTGAGAAGAGCATATAGAGTGCTTTGGAAAAAATTTGACATTGGCTGTAATTCTGCAAGCATGTGATTGTTTAATTTCCACCGTTCCACTTTCCAAAACAAAGTGTTTTGTCTTTCTAGGGACTGACTAAGTTAAGTCATTACATATTAAGCATTAAGCAAAATACATTTTTGTTATTGGTAATCATTAATTGTAGGCTCTAACAGAGGGATGCTTTGAGTCAAGGCTTCATTTTAAGAACCTTTTTCCAGTTGCTTATAGCTTTGTCGAACATAGACCACTGGGCAGCAATTTTCATGCCAAATATCTGCCTTGGGCTATTTTTTCAAAACTTTCAGCACATATGGTCAGCTGTTTCTCAGAGTGCACTGAGGGAAAATCTGTATTGCTCCTGTTAAGAAATTTTTGAAATATTTTGTTGACTACTTGCTTATAGTGGGACTCAAAGCTTGGGAAGGGAATATTCCTCCTACACCATCCTATGAAGGTCTTCCTCAGTCTGGAGAAACCTGATCCTCTGCAAAATTGTTTGCATATTTCATTTACTAGCTTCTTCAAAGATTCTGTCTGCAGTGGATGTATTCTTTCCTGGGGCTTGCAGATCTGAGCAGGACTTGCTCTCAGATTTCTCTTTTCAGTTGCCAGTGGTACTAAATACAAAGAGAATAAAGGTGTCTATCAGATGTTCCTGGCCTTCTTCCTGCAATCACCGGACAACATGGAATAAGAATCGGCTTGACTAGAATGCAGAAGAGGGACACCATCACGGAAGGGGAAAAAAAAAGGAAAATGTGTTTGGGCACAGGAAAAATGCACAAGTCAAAGGTCATAAAATGTGGTTTAGGAGAAGGACTTGTGAGTAAGACTGGTACTAGATATGGGGGCAAATGGGAAGGATTGTGATTGAGATATGGAATGAGGGAGGAAATACGAAAGACACCAAGGCAAAGATAATATTTGTAAGGATTTAGAGACAGGAAAAAGAGAAATAATAGGTGTGCAACTGTCATTTCTGAGCCTTGGTATTCCATTGTCACAGTCAAATGTTTCTGCAGCCTACTGGTCTCGAGTGGTCAGCTCATCTTCCTCTAATTTAAATGGGAATAGGCTATTTCAAATGATTAAAACAACACATTGATATATCTGTTAAGGCAAATGGCAGGGATTAGTGTGGTTCTTATCTGGTTAATAAATAACACAGTGAAAAATAAAGGAAGATGGACAACAAAAACCCTAAAAATGTTCAACTCCTTCCCCTAGTTCTCCAGAAGGGACTTTCTGTATTAATGTTTGCTTAAAAAGAGAGAGAGAGAGAGAGAGAGAGAGAGAGAGAAAGAGAAATTGTTTAAAAAATGCATTTGCTACCAAAGTAAAAATATTAAGCACTCAAAATTCAAGAAATGCCAGAAGGTATAGGTCTTGTCAGATGTTTATATGACAAACATCTATATATTGTGTTACACAGGGCACTTGCTAAATGAATATTTTTGTTGGATATTGTGAACAATTTCTCCTCTAGGACTAAAATGGAAAATGGAAGTGACTTCAGAGACCAATAGCTTTGTGATGCCAAAAGCATCAAATAACAAAACAACCAAAAGTGACCAATAAAGTTCTGACTCGAAATCTCAGTGAAATCAAGGGGACTCAGTCCCCATTCCACAGACTTGGAAATGAATAAACAAGAGAACAAAAATATTGGAAATGCTATACTTCAAAACCCCAGAATCTAGCCCCAAATAGTTACATTTTTACAGTTTTTTTTTTTTTTTTTTTTTTTTTTTTATCAGCACAGCAAATATGCAAGAAGTCATTATGGACATCGGTGGACAAAGGTGATCTACACAAATCTTTTAATTTCTGACACAAGCAGAAGTAATATTTAGTATGGCCTACAGTCAAGTGATTTTGTGATATTACTACCTGTTAGTACCTTAGCTGGCACACTGTGTGCTGAAAGAGTCAAAGAAGACATTATGTGTTCCTGGCTTAGTCACTGACCTAGGACTTGGTCATGTTTGAAGCTTCAGTCAAACTGTGCAGGACAGCAGTACAGCTGGAAGGGAGGAATTCATCCCTTGCAACTGCCTGGGAAGAACCTGGAAGCAATGTGTAACATTTTGTGGAAATTTGCAATGCATTCCCTCTCTGTGTTTGACCATCGTCCCATTGTTTGCTATAGGGCTTTTTTAGGACATCAGTTCAACAAGATGTTATTTGCCTATATGCAAGAAAGAGACAATTCCTTCCAATCCACTTTTGCACGTATTGTAAGGCCCATGCAGGTGTCATTGCTTCTTGGGATTCTCAGCTCCAGCAAGCCGAAGCAGCCATCACACTCAAGCTGACACTCAACAAGGCAGCGGTGTGATTCTTCTGGGGAACAGACTGAACCTCTAGCTAAAGAGACAGGTTTCTGTGACTGACCAAACCAGAGAGATGAAGGAGCATTTCCCATCTGATGAGAGAGGCCTGTGAAGGTCTGTACTGCCATGCACATTCTGGAAATGTGTCAGGACATAGGATCTGGAGCCACTTCAGCTGCTTGGGGAGGATCTGGAAAGTTGAAATATCTGATTTGGGTTGAAAATTGAAAATTGAAAATTTTCTCTTGAAAATTTTGTGCTCCTAACAAAAGATGAGAATAATTTGTTTGTATGTTCACAAATGACTACACCTCCAATAAAAGAACACTTGTGGGTCATTTATTGCAGCTCATCCTGGCAGACAATTATAGCTACATTTGTCCCATGAAGTCCAGCAGTGGCAGAATGAAGGGATTCCCCAGCACAGAGGGAGCAAAGCAGGTGGGAGACCCAGCCCTGAGTCTGCACTGCCAGTGCATGAGGGGAACACAGACCCTGTTGAACTTGGAAAACTTACTCTCATATACAAACAAAATCCATGTACTTAATGTAAAGACTATTTCACAGAACACCGCTATTTACATTATAGCTCTTAAAAACCTTTACAAGATATACTAAGTAGTAGCTGCAATGCATGCATCACATCAGCATCGCTGGGAGAACTGATGTGGTAGCATTGTTAGATGTTGTTCTTTTTTTTTCTGGGATTTTTGGTTATTTTGTTTTGTTTTCACAATTCAAATTGTTTCAATGTTATTAATCTAGATTTGCTGAAAAGGTATGTGAACCTTTCAAGGAGCCTGGTCTGAGTTTGGAGTTTGTAACAAAACCCGAAGCCAGGCAAGTTTCATGTGGTTTTGAATTTCATTGTGAACGTTTCACCTGGATCTTGAAATAGGCTCAAAGTAACATTCCCAGTTTGAAAGTCTGTGAGAATTTCCCTTTCAAAAGGATAAGGACTATTTGGTGGCATTTTAAACAAAGAGTAGAATTCATCCATGTACCGATGAGCTGAACAAGGCCTTCACTTCAGTCTAATTCAGAGCTCAAAATAAGGACTTAATGTGGTACGTCAGCCTTATGCTGACCTTCTGCACAGAGATGAATGTCAACCCATACAAACATATACTGCATGGCTATTGTTTCAACTCCGGCTATTTTAATGTGGCATGAGAAGCCTTAAGGGAAGAAAAATATAGGTATATAAAATGAAAATACTGAGGTTAATGCAATACCAAGATTGATAAATGTATTCTTCACTGGTGAGAAAATTTCAAAAGCACTGGTGCTCATCTAATAATTTTGACACCCTATGCCTTATGATAGTTGCTGTTGTTTTCATACAACTACAAGTTGTGGAGCTCTGTAATTGTGTAAAAAACTCATCTTTCAATTGAGGAAAAAAGTATACAATGTCATGGTTTGGGGGAAAAATGGGAAAAGAAACCCTAATGTATAAAAGAGCAAAGACAAAAGGAATCATTTTTATGTTTAATGGTCTGATTTTTAGCCCAATCTCATGACCTTGGGATTGTGACTTCTTATTTTCGGTGCTGGCAACAGCAATATGCTGCGCGGCAGATTTCAGCATCAGAGACTACAAAGTATAATACGTGTACTTTGGTCAAATGAGTGAACACCAGAAGCTGCTGATGCATTACCTGCATTTGGAACTGTTACTTCCTTGTGTTGATGCCAAAGCTGCCACTTAATAGCCACAAGCTGTTGCACAAGGGAGGATGGATGGCCAGCTGCACTGGTAACAGGTTGCTCCAGACCGAGGGCCTGCTGCTTGTAGCTACCTGCTGCGAAGGGCAGGGGAAAGCTGTCTGAACAGCACACTGCAGACAGGGCCACGTTGGATGTTGTGTGGGTTCTTGTCTGCTGGCTGCTCTCGGAGGATGCCTAAAAGTGATTTCTATAGACTTCTGTTACTATCGCTATGTTGGTCAAAGCTGCACGTTCTAAGCATACCTCTATATATGCCAATACTCAGTTGAATTGTGTTTTCACATGTATGTCTTGTTTTGGCTGGGAGATAATGGGAAGCAAAAGCAGTTTCAACAGTATAAACTGTACCACTCTAGAAGCATCTCCTTGCTTCAGGACACCTTGTCATTGCACTAGCAACACTTTCATCATGGAGCAACCCCAGTGATATCCCATGTGAGCCAGGAACATCTTCAGTATCCTCAATAAGCAGAAGTTTGTCTAGCTATGTTGCTATGTCCTTTCATTTCCAATCTCTAGGCACAGATTTGTCACCTGGGGAGTCCTGGTCTCCCAGAAGAGTCTTCAGCTATTGAAAATCATTTTGACTTGACTGAATAGCTTCATGGACCACATGAATCAGGGCTTCCTGCTCAGTTTTCCTCTTATGTTACCTGGTAGAAT
The DNA here is from genome assembly GCF_040182565.1 of Anser cygnoides. Lineage (NCBI taxonomy): Eukaryota > Metazoa > Chordata > Aves > Anseriformes > Anatidae > Anser > Anser cygnoides. Next base: position 23,619,701 of record NC_089878.1, read on the forward strand.
AGGGATTGGCTGAGACAGGTCACAGCAGCTTCTACTGGCAACTACTGAGCTTTGTTTAGGCCTACTGTATTACTTTCAAGAAAACCAGCCCATTCCCCTTCCTCCAGATGCTAATCCCCTGCAACTGGTCTCCTCTGCCTCCTCCACAACACATACTCCTAGCGTGTCTTCCTAAGAAAATGTAATACAGCTCTTCCACATCCAGGATGGACAGACACCCCTCCCAGGCATCCGTAACGCCTCAGCAGGACCAAGAGGAGAGGCAGTGAGGCTCCGGGAGCACCGCAACCCAGAGCCCACTTACAGCACCCAGACAGCGTGGCGTGGCCCCTCGTTACATGAAGAGGTAAAAACGCCCTGAAAGCCGCTTGGGGTGTGAAGCCAGGAATGCGGTGAGCCTCGAGTGCAGCCCTCACCCCCCTTCCGACTGATGCAGTCACGGCCGTGTGTATGGGTGGCGGGGTGCCCCGGCTGGGCAGGGTGCCCCCATGTAGTGGGCCCAGCGTTGGGCCTCGGCGGGGTGAGCCGTAGGAAGACCCGTTTGCCAGAGAGCACAGCCGGTGTGTGAGAGGGAGGGCCCGATTCGTGCTGCGTGGCCACTTCACGCCTTCCCTACCGGCACGACGAGGCTGGGGAGCCCCGTCTAAGAGCCCCCCGGGGAATTCCTCTCAGGCGAGGGGAGTCCCCGGCAGCTGCGGGCCGGGGCGGCTTCCCCCGCCGAGCCGGAGCCGGAGCCGGGGCCGGGGCCGCGCGGGCAGAGGGAGGTGTGGCTGCCGGGGTCCCTCAGCCATTGCCGGCTACCGGGAACGTCTCGCCGCGGCCGCTCGCCGCCGAGCCCCCGCGGGCAGCCGCCGGATCTCCCGGGCAGAAGCGCGGAGACGGTGCGAGCCCGCGTGGCGCTCGCCGCCGCCCCGGCCGGGACCAGCCCGCCGGCGCCGGGGTACCTCGCCCCGGCCATTTTCCTCGGGCGGGAGGCGGCGGCGGCCAGCGACACCCGGCTCCGAGGCGCAGAGGCCGGGCGGCGGGGCGGGGGGGGGAGCCGCGCAGGCCGGGCCGGGCTCCCCCCCGGCTCCGGCCCCGGCCCGAGGCGGCCGCGGCGGGGCGGACGGGCGACCTCCGCCGCTGGCTCCCTGCCCCGCGGCCGCGGGCCACCGCTAGGCCCCGGCCCTCCCCCGGGCCGCCGAGCTCCGCCGCACCCGGAGGGAGCCCCGCCGCAGCCGGCAGCCCGCAGCCCCCGTCCCGCCGCCGCGGGGAGCGGGAGCGAGGCCGCGGCGCGGCCGTCCCGCAGCCCCCCGCGGGAAGCAGCGGCCCCGGCGCGCAGGACCGCGGAGCGCCCCCACCCCCCGCGCCGCTCCCCCTTTGAAAACTGATCTTTGGCTCTTCGCGTGAAAGTGATTTGAATTTGGCTCGGCGGCGCTCTGCGCAGGCGTCCAGCTGCTGGCATGCTGGCTCCTTGCAAAGCAGCTGTTTTGGGTTTGAAATTCCAACATGGCAGAGGCTGCAGTCAGTCTTCCCTTCAAAAACTTGGAATGATTTCAAATCATAGGCACCTTCACTTAACCCGAGCCCCCATTCATCAGCAAACACATCGGATCGATGCTACTCTAACCTATCGGGTGCTCGTACCAAATCTCCAGGTAAGAGGATCTCTCCCTCTCCTCTCTCTCTCTCTCTCTCTTTTTTTTTTTTTTTCGGTGTTCCTACCACCGGTTTAAATTTTATTTAATCTCAAAGCTCTCCGAGACAGCCGTGTATTTTTTAAGCGCCCGCTCGTGCCCGAAGTATTTTGTCTAATTCGCGGTCGTTTTTTGATGTTAAATACTCCGCTCTGCTTTCCTAATCGTAGTCTGGAAAGTCCAGCTATACAATCGCAGTGCATGGTTTTTCCTCCTTGGTCATTGCCAACAATAGTAGGCAGATTAAGAGTTGGCGATCGCAAGCTCCCTCCCCACCTCCTCCTCCTAATTGGATTTATTTTCAAGTTGCATTAAAAATAATAAACTGCCGGTACGGCGGGGCTGGACTTTGAGACAACTAACTTCGGAGCAAATAAGTGCAAATAAGAAGCTCGCAAAACAAAAGTTGGGTTTAAATTGCTGTGTCTCGGCTGGGGGGGCACGGATATGTCAGAGGAGCTGTTGCAGTAAAATGTAAGCACATCATCTTGGAGGGGGTACAGCGTGGTGGGCGTATTGTTGGCTCGGAAGGGAGAGAAAGATGTATAATTTAATGGTATATACAATCCACTGATCCTATTACTATCCTCCCTGGAGCTCTTGTTAGTTTCAATGGGAGTGAGTGAAATTGACATGGACTTGCATTCCTGGTCATGTGCTTTTTTTTCCCCCTTTCTTTCTTCTCTTGTGATCTGAGATCCCCTTTTTGTTGATGTTGCTTTCCCACTTAATTATATGCATGTAGGTTAAATGAATACCTGACGAAAGGGCCCACGTTTCAAGGCAGTGACATTTGATAGCTGAGAGGAAAAGTGGCTTTAATGAAAAGCAACCTTTGGAATTCCTGCTTGTGAAAAATCCAATTCAGCTTTTTGTGCTGCCAGCAAGAAATGATCAGTAGCACCAGTGTTTATGGTATGTCCGTTTTGGGATCTACTTCCTTTGCATCTAAATAGCAAAGACAAATTTAAATGGCATGATAACGCACTGAGGACTCTGCATGCAAATATTTTGTAATAAATACCTAATGTTTAATAGTATATTTTCACTCGTGTATATATAAGCATTTTTTTTCTCTTGCTATCATTTGTTTATCATTTCTGCTTTGATTATAGCATTAGTTTTGTCTATTGTATTGATCTCAGTTGTAAAACCTAAAGTTGCATGTTACTAGCAGTGCACTGTATACACCACTGAACTCCAATGGTATGTAAATTAGTAAAACTCGGTGACTGGAGAAGGGGAGATTGCGTAGCTATGAATATATGCACCTATATGTCTACATAGTCATGCATACATGCCTGAAATGCATCTTTTCCTTTTGCAAACTAATGATTTTTTTGGATTATTTACTCGAACTCCGTCCGCTTTTCCCTCTTTTACTTTCAGCGTATTCATCTGCTAGAGGTTTTAACTGTTGTGGGGTGGGGGTAATGTTTTGCATGTAAACAAACAAAACCAGTGTTGTGGCTGACTGTTTAGTTCTGTTTAATAAGTGCTATTTCATGCTCAGTTTACAAGTGTCTGGTTCCCACTGCTCTGTTCTCAACGTGTAGCAGAATGAAATAATCAGGTGCTGAAACTGGCTTCATTTTAACGGTCACTCTCCAGTCCCCCACGCCGCCCCCTCCTCCAAAAAAGTCAGATAAAATGGAGCATGGGGAATTTCAATAGGTCTCCTAGTGGTGCAGGAGATGCACCTCAAGGTATGCAATTAAGGCTAAAGAACTAACAACAGAAGCGACTATTAGTCTGTTTTGTGCAACCAAAAAGGGGGTACGTTCACTTTTAATAGCGTGTGGTAGCAACAAATAAGGATGGAGAGAGACCCTAGGAGAGAGAGAGCGTGTGCGTGTGTGTGTGTGTGTGTGTGTGTGTGTGTGTGGTTTGGGATAAGGGGAGGTCTGGCGTGTGTGGCTGATGATCTCTCGTAATAACATATCTGAATGCAAGAAAGAGATTGAGAGAGCAGTTGCACAATATACACTCCTATTTTGGTGTTGTAGGTGACTATATTGCTAAACATATCCCGGGTGCTATACAATGGGAATGATCTGATTGCATTTTGCATTTAGAACTTGTTGACTTTGAAGCGATCAATAAGGCGACTGTTTATTTTAGATGCACATAATTTGCCCTGAGAAATGTTTTAAGGAGGAGAGCGAGCGAGCGAGAGCGGAACATTTTTTTTTTTTTTTCTTCCTAGAGCTGTTGGAGCGAATGTGATTGCCAGATGGGAGATTTCCCTCTGTGATGTTAAAGCTGTAATATATATTCAGAGCAGATTGGACTGCTGCTTGTGATGAGGAGGATATTACATTTATAAATTTTAAATCGGGAATCGGACAGTATGCTGAGAGCTGAAATTGGATGGTGTGGACGGTTTGGACTGTTAAATGCGATTCCCAGATAATAATAATAATTACAGTAGCGGTAATATATATACGTGTAATAAACACGGTAGTATCAGGCAGCGGTATGTATACTATGGCACTTAAGTACATATTGCCAGATATGGTTTCTCCTCTCTTCCCTCCGCATTCCCTAAAATGTTAAGGGTTGGAGGTGGTGGGGAGGGGGGTTCAAAGCCCACTCTTTAGAGAAATCAAACGTAACGGGGCTCTTTTCTGAGGAAAAGTTTCGCTGCAATTCTTGCTGGGGATGCACCTCTGCCTGAGTTTTTGTTTTGCCCATGTATGTGGCCTGACAGTGCCACAATCCTGAACGGCTGGAAAGTGGGAACTAGTCACACTCCAGCAGCTCTGCTGTTGCAAATTAAAAGTGTGTTGTGGTCAGGAAATGAAAGCTACAATGTCTCTTTTGAACAAGTCGTTTATCAAGAGAAACATCTATCAAGCAATGACTTGTCACATTGATCCTCTAAAAGTTAGGTCTGAAGTGGAAGCTGCTTTGATGTTTTTGATCCCAAATTTATAAAATTGAAAAAGCTGGAGAGAGTAGGACCGATTTGCACTTAAAAATGACTCCTCTCAGGGCGTGACAAAATCATCAAGTATCTGTGATACAGAGCTGGTAAACCAAGGAGGTATCGGATCTTCCACCTAATTTTTATTTTCACGTTGAAACTTTACCTTTGCCATGCATGCATCTGTGTTCGTAGTTTTAAAGATCCTTTCTGTATGCTTGTGCATTATTTCATCAGGGATATTTTCTTGCTCAGGAATACATCTGTTGCTTTCTAATTGAGCCTTTTTCCATAGTTGTTTTTTGAGATGGTATTTATAGCATTCAGTTTGAGGAGGCAATCTCAGATATCTTTTTTTCCCTCTCATCTCAGTCTTGTTTCTCCTCCTGTATTTTTAATCTCGGTTTCACCTCTCCTCCGCATGAAGCAAAGTTTTGTTTACTGCCAAAGTAACGTTTATTGCAAATGAGGGTATGTTTGGAGACATCTGTTTGCACAGCTTAAAACATGTTAAGAGTCCTGCTAAGTGTGTCTTCCCCTCCTCATCCTCTTTTTGTTTCCATTTTTGACATGTGAACTGTACTTTCATTCTCAAGAGAAGCAGCGTATTTCAAATTGAATATAAAGCAAGGTTTCGAGACAGAAAAGACCAAAACAAAGTCTAACCTGATCTTTTCCCTCGTCTGTGCTTATTTTCAGTCATTTTAGTTGTTTAGCAACTTTTTAGAAAAGTTTTTCATTTTGCATGAAGTTTGTGTTTGGATTATCAGGGAATCCCTCCAACTGAATGAAAGAGAGGGGTTTGGTGTGTGTGTGTGTTTTCCTTTTTCTTTTTTTTTTTTTTTTTGTTTCTTTTCTTTTCCGCTAAGGTATGAGGGAAGTCTTCCTTAAAGCAGGATGCTTTGACTTCTTTTCTTCAGTGTCACAAATGAGACTAATACTTATGGATACTTGATAGAGACCCATTTGCAAATAGGCAGCAAACAGCAGCGTGGTGGGAGTTTTGGTGAGTGTAATACTTGCTAATTAATCATGTTTGAAATGAAGGAATCATAGAGTGGTAATAAAGGCTCATTGTTGTTTGATGTTTGTAACAGGATGTGACTCCTACATGAATCTGGCAGGTTTGGGGTTTTTGTTGTTATTTCCCCCTTCATAATAAGATACTTTCTGTACACAAATTGTTTTTTATTTATTGGAACATCTGTGAAAACATGTGTATCTGCTTCTCTTATTTCAGCAACATTTTAGAAAATATGAAGATTGTATTGTTATTGATCTCTTCATCATACAATTCACAGGAACAAATGACAATCTGATGTCATTAACTATTCTTTTATCCTTAAAACTTTTTTGTTTAAGTGGAGTTTTTTCCTCGTTATAAAAAGTGTACTACTCATTTTTTTATGACTGGTAAAATAGCTTTTCATGAACTTTTGTGCCCTACTTGCTTACACATTATAGTAAGGGACAGTAATAAAACATGTATTTCAGAATAGTTTGTATGCTAGCCCTTTAAAAATTGAAGTGTAAAAACGTTTGGATGCTGGGTTTGCTTCTTTGTTTTTTAACATTGCTCTTATCGGATATGTCATCTTTAGGCTTTAATGTTCATCTTTTAATTAATAATAGTGCTGTATATGGTGGAGAGAGATGTGATAATCTGTTTCAGACTGCAAAGCTTTAGTTTCAAATTTTAATTAATTAATTGAGGCTATTTTATACTGCATGAACAAGGTTTAAAATATGCTTTTGTTTAGATGGTCTCCTCCTTTTTTAAAATATAAATCCTAGAGGAAAATGATTTTGTACGCTTCCCGTCAATATGTTTGTTCAATGAATGCATACAAGAAGCATTGAATGATCATAATGACAGATCATAATGACTGGTCTTCCTGTAGTCTTAATCATCAATTATTAGGCTTATCTGCTTGCTAGGAGTGGGTTTAATGGTACAGAATCAGCATGAGATCTCTGTATATGAAACATTTGTATGTTGTTTATAACAGACTGAGTTTTTATCTAGCATTCCCAGATCTAATAATAGAAATATTTGGCTCTTTGCCCCGAATCAATATATCCCTTAAGAGAACAAACTTCACATAATACTTTCATAAAGTGCCAGATGTATAAATACCGAGTTGATAAATTTAATTACTGGGGTTTTACATTGATTCATTGATCTTATGATTGGAGGAAATTGTTCTGCAGACATTTCTGAAATATTGAAAAATATAGCGTGTCAATAAAGCTTGATTAATCGATCAATCAGCACTTTCCCCCCCTCTTAAGTCATTGATAAGAAAAGGCATAAAATAAGTATAGAAAGAATTTGGGATAAAGTAATTAGGAATTCCCATTTGCTATTAGCAGAGCATATGAGAAGCAACACACTGTGTCTGTGGGGAAAAAAAAAAAAAGATCAACTTTGAAGTGGAATTGTGCATATTGGACTCGATCCTTAGCTGGTATAAAATGGTTTAGCTTTAAAGAGCTACAGTGATTTACAGTTCCCAGAATCTGTCCCACGGTGGCTTTTTTTTTGTGTGTGCGTGTTTTTTTTTTTAGGTTTGTTTTTTTTTTTTAGTACTGTTCTTTGGTTTATTGGAAGCTGTTTAAAATCAGATATTATGGCTACCAAAATATATGGAATTTTAGATAAGCATCTGATCCAAAATGAACAGTATAGCTATAAAAGTAATTTGAACAGCTGTAAATTCAGGATTGCGTATCCCTGATATTGTTGCAGAGTATTAAACTCTTGCTGCTAGAGATGCTATCCTCTAAGTGAAAACTTATCTTCCTTATGGGAAAGACCACTTCAGGGAACTCTAGGCTGGGAAAGGACCTGGAGCTTTTTGTTGCTAAAATAATAATAAAAAATTTCCAATAAATAGAATTAGATATAAGGATATTTTCCAGGTGAAAAACCTTACTGGAGCATTTGGCTCCATTTCTACGAGGCATGTGACCTTTTCACCCTATGTCAATGATATTTTTATAGAGTGTGTGAGAAATGCAAGCATGAAAAAATCCTTAGGATCATTCTATTTTTATTTAAAAAAAATAAAAAAAGGAAAATAAAAGATCTCTGAATCTCAGAAAACAGCATATACATCTCCTTTACTGAAACTGCTTTCCTTTAAAGGACGATAGCTAATAGAGAAGAACAGAGAAGAAAATCCACTTGCAATATGTTACCGTAGGTTCGACAAATACAATCTTATCCTTCAAGGAGCAGAGAGTCCTAGGCTGTAATGGAGGTCAAAGGAAATCTAAGGCTTTCAGTCCTTTAATAATTGTACCTGCCACCCCCCTGATCAGCATGTTAAAGAGGGTACGTGTATATGTATTATGTTTCTCTGAAGATAATTTGTATTTGCAGCAACCTTGTAAATACGAGTGGACTTCACTACTATTGCTTCTAAATACCTGTTGATGTTGGTCTAGCTGTGTGACAAGCGAGGGTAAAATGGAAAGAGTAATAGTTGGTCAGTCTTGGTTACCGGAGTCTTGAGAAACCGGGAGGGAGATGGGGCTTTGACAGGTCAGTGGGAGAAGGGGAAGGATCCGAGGAGGTGCAATCTGCAGAGAGCACCGCTGATTAGAGCACGCAGAGTCGTCTGCTGTGATGAAAACGTGGAGCTCATGCTTCTCATTTGCTGAGGTATATTGCTACGAGGTATCGACACACACAGTATGGTAATAACAATATTGTATGTCTGCTCCTACCGTGCTGGTAACGGTACCTGTCAAACATATCATAATACCGAACTACCTGTTTAATCATGTAAGCAACACTCCTTACTACAATGGCTATTGTATTTGTACAATAGAAAGAACAGCCTTGTGTTATTTATTATATTTAAATAATGGAATAAAACTTTTTGTTCTTTAAACTGTTTTTCTGCATTTGAAAAAAAAAAGTTTCATCTGTCTCAGTTATAATTAAAAATAATTCAACTACAGATGACTTATGTCACTTGCTGCTTTTTTATTTTTTATAATATGCTATTAAGTGTGTAGTCTAATGTGCCATGAAACACTGAAATAGCAATTACTAGTCATATTATTTAGCTGTTATTGAGGAAATAGTTTTTCTGTTGTTTTAAAGTATAGAACAGCTATTGCTATTTAGTTAAATTTCAGGTATCTTGAAAGTGATGTGGAGAAAAATGCTGACATTGTTTTGATCCGATAGTAAACTTTGGTGATGCAAGTCCATTTTTTCTCCACATTTGGAAATCGTGTATTGCTTGGACTTTTGTTATCCATTTTTAACGCTTTCCTATTCTTCTTTTAATGTGACATGCACTCTCTGTTAAAGCAAATGATTTGTTTTCTGTATTATTTACCATTATTTGTGTGGCTTTTTTTTTTTTTGTATGTGCACATGTCATGCTGGTTATAGTTTGGTAATGGTAAATTGGTTTCAGTAATCTGTATTTTATTTGGAATAAGAGCATACTCTGGTCCAACTTCATGATCTAAGATAGCTGTCTCACATCTAATTAAGCAGGGTCTGAATGAATGATTCTCTGGTATGGGTCATAATTAAACTTTTTGTTTCTCATCTTCAGTTTCATAAAATACTTAAGGGGCACATGAATGCATGCTTGTGTAACTCCTGCTAATCTGAATGGAAATTGAAAATGAATGTTGAGAGGAGATGTGAGAAGGGGCTGGAACTGGTGGATTACAGAGGTTTGTGGCAGGAATGTGTCTTCATGCTCTCATTCAAGTCCCCTGTCCCCCTCCCCCCATTTATTTAGAGCAACTGCTATTTGATTTGCCTTTTAATATGTTGCAAATAACATCCCTATTTTCCTCTGAGAGGTTTTTCTTCCTTCCGTCTCCTCCGTTCTAGCATGCAAGCAAGTCATTAATAAAAAGCATTTATATAGTGAGCTTGAATTATCACTTAATAAAACTGTGAGAACTATGCTGCTGCAGAGATATTCCTATCCAGCACAACAGATGTTACAGTGTGTGTGTTTCTTCTGGAGACGTGGTGAGGGGAAGAGCCTACAATTACTTTATGTTACTGAGTGACAGCAGAGGGTGGATGGGAAGGATAAAGTTTTATGCAGAAATGATGAATCCCTGACAATAGTATCAATATTGACATTTTAAATATTATGAACTGATAGCCCTGCTATGCAAGCTTCTATGGTAGCTGTGCTTTTAGATGAAAAGTAGCTATTTATATACCTTACGGCTCAGTGTGGTCATGTTGAAAGTAGGAACATACTCATCATAGATTCTGAGAAAGCACAGGTTAACGTCCCCTGTCTTCTTTAGACCTATCTGATTACTTCAGCCTCCTGTGTTGACACAGAAAGAAACAGCTAGATTCTGTGCTGGAAGAATAAGGTTTGCAAGCACTGACTGATATAAGGTATCCCATTGTGATACCTAAACCAAATTTTAAAAAATCAAGCATCCTTTTCAAGTAAAACTTGAGAAACACAGAAAGGAACAGCAAAGATGTATCTGAACACACTTGAAGGTGCACCATTTACTTTCAAGAGATTTCTCCCATCACTCATGTATAGCTCCACCATGAAGAGTGATATCAAAAGATCTCAGAAAAGTAACTATTCTTTTATGTCTTTGGGAACTCAGATGCTTACAAGATTGTTTCTGAGAAGGAAAAGAATTGATCCTATTTTCAGCCCCTTGTTGTTGGCATTTGTGGACCACATCACTATATACAGTACTGTAGAAACACATTCTTGGTAAATGAATACAATTCTGTTTCCTCTTGCAGCTCTAAAAGTATAGTTCAATGTTGTTGCATGCAAAGTCTGTTTGGACCATATATTTTTTATGAATCTCTTCCTGCAATCTCTATGAAATTGTTGTATTTAAAATACATAAGTTTAATGAAGAGCTTTAAACTTAATTGGCAAGTAATATATATGATTAAATAGAGGAATTCAAAATGAAAATAGTGTGTTTTGTTGTTTTATGAAAGAAGATAGGGTTAAAGTCACCTGTGACAATAGGTGAACTGGATATCATCACCATGCAGTCAGAAAACTGCTGGGTTTAAGCTAGCAAAACTCAATTATTTTTAATATGGAAGGAGTCTGTAAATTTTCTAGCTATTTAGCTGAATGTACACTTAATTTGCAAAATCTATTTTTGTGGTTCCTATTGTTAGATCTGCAGCTTTATATTAACTACGTACGTATGCTAGTGCTGTATTGAACGTACCATAAATATCAGGCAGGTACTCTATTTTAAAGATTTTAAAGTAATTTTTCATGTCTTTATAGAATTTCTAATAATTCTTTATTTCTTACTCTCTGCTTTTGATAAAAGCTGAAATAAATATATTTTGGAAACCGTTCATGCTGCAATTAACCTTTTCTAATAATTGATTTTCATTTTGTTCTTTGACTTTCACTCATTTCATTTCATTTCACACTCCTGTCCCATGCAGGAATTCTTTATGCTACAACACTGGTGTGTTTTTCTGCTTTCAGTTTACAAACTTTAGTGTTAACATTAATTTTGCTGATGCCATGGTATTCCTACTGAGAAATGTTATCTCTTTTCCAGATTAATATTAGTGTTGGTAGAGAGCTGGAGCTGAAACTCGGTAAATGCCATGTAACAAGCAGCACAAAGCACTTCTCGTTATTTGGCCCCTAGCGTTTGTCAACACGACAGACATATCAAAAGCACACCTTAACACGCAGCGACTGTCTCTGTTGAGACATAGATAGTTAAGAAGTTTGAGAAGCTTTTTCTTTTTTTTTTTTTTTTTTTTTAAGTTACATGTAGGTAAATCATATCTGATTGTGTGCTTGTAGAGATTGAGTACCCAGCACCTTAATTAATGACATTTTAGAAGTTTTCATTAGTTAAAAATGTTCAAGGAGTTACAATGTGGTATTTCTTCCATCACTGAGCAGATTATCCATGTGGTACAGAATAATGGACACACTGACACCAGTAGTAGTGACTGGAGTAGCGATTTTCACCACTGATTAGGGAAAGGTGTTTTGTTATTTCTGGAGTAGGCAAATAGCACACAACTATTTATTTTTCTCCAAGGTGTCAGCTGTTTAGAGATAGTGGAATTCCTTGCCATCCATTACCAGCTAGTAGTTTTTAGCTAAAGTTACTGTTCCTTTCTGCTTGGGAGCTGCCAGAACAGCTGCAGCTTGAGCTTGAAGGCTCTGAGTGGCTGAGATAACATCACGAAGAGTGTTGCATCTCAGCAAGTGCAATTCAGGCTGCCACTTCTGGTGCTCTGCTATCAGAGGCACTGAGTCCCTGCAATCTGTATGGACTTTGAATATGCAGGCTCGCAACAAATCGTAGAAACCAGGTGAGGGGGATTATAGGGAATTTTCCCCAGAAAAAGGCAGGCATTAGCAGTATTTGTACTTACTAAATGGTACGATCTCTCTCTTTTGAGGTATCAAGGGTCTGTAATAGAGTAAATAGGGCTTTTGATTTTTCCTGGTGGTTGTAAGAACACATTTTGAATGCGTCAGGACAAAAATATGAGTAAAAGTGCAACAAGCGACTCATTTATGATTTTGGATGGAGGAAACTTTAAACGTAGTTTGTTAATGTGTAAACATTCCAGCGGGCAAAATGCACAGTAGATGCTGCTGCTCTAATTGCAAAACCTCCCTTCGTTACCTTCTCCCACCTCCTGATCCCCTTCTCCCTTCCCCCACCCCCCATGGCTTTTTTAAACAATTATGGGCATTGTGCTCCTTAACGGCACATGGTTACTGTAAAGATAGATGTCCTCAAATAATGAGTTTCTAATAATAATCAGAGTGAGTTAGATTAAACTGGTTTTGTATAGCAATCTTACAGTGTGAAAAAGTACACCTAAAATCCTGAGGTATATTTACAGGAGCTAAGCCTATTTACAGAGAAGTAACCCAATTTTTGCACGTTCATGGGGAGGGAAGAGTAGGGGGGATGTTTATAAGTGCCTGCGGTTTTGTCCACCTGCTTTAAAAACTTCAGGATAAGATTTATTTTTTTAGTGCAAAATTCTGTTTTAGTTTCTAATAATAAAATGTGTTTTAAAATCACAACATACTAATTAGCTGTTGTGTTTACACTGGAAAGGTTGCATCCCTTCAAATGGCTTCTAGCTGTGATCTTCTTTCTCGCAGTTGCTTCCTGTGCCCCGCCACATACACTATTTTATTGTCTTTTATTTGATTGTATTTTATTTTATTGTATTGTATTTTATTTTATTGTATTGTATTGTATTTTATTTTATTGTATTGTATTTTATTTTATGTTTTTCCCATGAAGTATATTACATTAGATTTGTTGCTTTCTTCCTCATTCAAAAGTTTCTTCCCTCATCCTGAAGGGAAGCAAATGGGAGTGCTATGTACAGTAGCAGATAATCATTACTTTAAGTAGTTGTCATTATGTTGGCTAAGAGAAACGGTTTTCCTACCAGGTATCAGATCAGCAAGGCTGTACAATAAGCAGGGTAAAATAGTTTAACTTAAGGTTTAGAAATACATATGCCGTTTAAATGGAAACAAACCCCCAAATCTCCCACATACCTTTTGGGGTTTGGCAAACAAAAGCTCACTTGTACACTCTAAATTCCCCAGGGCCTCAATTTGCAATACCATTATTTAAGCCTGGCGGGTACCAAGCCATTGCAGGGGAATAGGCGCTCTGCTCCCTGTTTTTTCAAAGCCACCCTGTGCCCCCTCCCTGCCCACCCGGGCCCCGCTCCCAGCCTCTAACGTGTCCTGCCCCCGTGAGATGCTTTTGTGTTTGAAATACAGCAAATGTGGGAACGCTGCGCTTCGGCGACGGGGAGAGGTGCCATTCCCCCATGCCCATGCACCGAACTCCATCGCCTGGCTAAGATCAGGGCTGTAATCACTTTAATATCTGTTGTGTCCTCTACCAGGTGACCTGCAGTCTTTCACTGTAAAGATAAGAGACTCTGATATAATAAGTTATTTCTTCTCCAAGTCTGATCTAGTCGAAAATACTAACCATAAGCTGTGGGGAAAGTTGGACCCGCTTAATATGCTCCTAGGGTGCTCTCTGGGTATCTGCTGTTGGGTACCGACACCTGGCCCCGAACCACCGTAGCCCGATGCAGCACCGAGTGCTGCAGCTGTATGTGTTCTCCTGCCGATAAAATGGCAGTCTGGTTTGTCATTAATAAGCTTGTCTTTTGAAATAGCACTTGAGGTGCCGTTCTGAGCTTCAGAGTGTGTACCTGTTAGTGGGAAGAGCTAAGAAAGAGATGAGCTGCCTTCCCGAATGTGGGCGGAAGGATGGTGAGTAATACCTGCCTTGGCATGGCATCTGCCAGGAGCCCACTGGGTTTTTTTCCTGCTCTAGTTTTGAAAGGTGTAAGGTAGTCTGATGAGCAGAGGGGAAAAAACAAAAGGGAAAAATACTTCCAAGCAAATCATTACAGCATATCTCAATGACTGTGCTCCACACTTAGATTTAATTAGAAGACAACTGCACTGGAAAACCGGTCATTTTAGTCATAGTTAACGACTGGTTCTCTCCTACCCCCAATCACAACCGATTATACGCTGCGTTGTATAATGTAATTTCCACAAGAAAATTAAGTACGAATAGGCACGATAGTATTGTGTAGTTGCAATAATGAGGTTTTCATTAATGATGTTAATTTATCACTTAACTATCCTTTTAGAGGTGAAAATAACTATTTTCCTTGTGTTTTCTTTTTACTCTGTGTGCCAACCACTTTCAAATTGGCGTATTTTGTGCATATTTTAAGCAAAAGACTGTGACTGGATAGCTATTAATGTGTTCCTTACATGGCAAAAAGAAACGCTGGATATCCATGTTTCTTACAGGATAACCATTTTCAGGAGGAATCTCTTTTATGTTGTAATATAATTTACCAGTGTATGGTTTCAAAAGTGTCGTGGGTAGTTCAACGCTAGATTCCAGACAAGCAAGTTTGTTTCCTGGTTAGCTGTAATAAGACTTACTCGGTGTCAGTAGTAAGATAATAAGGATAAAAAGCATGCATGGCTTAAGGGAAAAAAAAAAAAAAAAGCCATGCATTTACGTTTGTGCACCAAATTCCACTTGGGGATATGCTCGTTGGGCTAACAAAGTGCCTTGTGGGCTTTATTTCAACTACCGTGTGATTAAATTGGTATATTAGAGCTTTTTACCAACTGCCAAAGCAAAATTTTACCCTGTTCTTATCCTGAGATGTTTTTGTCTTTAAAAAGATCCACACTTTATTACTACACGGGTGGGTGGTAAGAAAATTTATCATTGTTATTTGTTGGGTGTGGCTGTGTTAGAGTCTGGATAACCTGAATTCGAACTGATGTTGGGTAGATTTTTTTAATTTTTTAATTTTTTATTTTAATTCCAAAGCCCAACTGTGGAATTGATATATCATCTTAAAATTTCAAATCTATATTTCATGAAGTGTGCCAAAGCACCCATGAGCTCATTAAGAAAAGACTTTTTCAATTGTATCTTGTGTTTATGCATGTATTTATACTTGACAGGAATCCTTTAGAGGTTTGGTTTGCTGTATTAATACTTACAGTGTCTTGGAGCACATAAAATATACTTTAAAAAGTGAAAGGAGAAAGCATTGCTTACAGATGTAGTTCCAGCAGCTTCCTCTGTATTTTGGTACCTGCGGGCAAGTCCCTTGGCCAGACACCCAGCCTCTAGAGGGCAGGCCAGCAACCTCCTTGGCCAGACCCTGGCCCACGCAGCCCGCTGCAGAAAGTCCTAATGCTGGCACCTACAGACAGCATTCTGTTTGTGCTGCACAATAAAATCTCTGGGTGTATTTTTCATTATTCCCTCAGTTTTGCTGTACTAAGTGGTTTGCTTTTCCTTTTTTTTTTTTTTTAATCTTGGGGAGGGCTTTTTTGTATTTGTGTTGTTTGGTGGTGGTGATGGTTTTTCTCACCAGCAATGGTCGTTATGAATGTGGAGACTCAAATCCTCTGTGGTATGATCATGTGGTCTATTTACAGTTACTCCTTCACCTGGTAGAAATCTTCTTTAGGTACGCACTGTTCTTTGCTGTAGTGAGGACTACAGAAGCCAGCCCACAATATTGTAGGCTTGCAAAATTAGGCACTAAAATTCATTGTGTATTAAAATCTAGATAATACATTATTTAGGTGTTACTAAGCCCAGTTTACCCTACTCCAGTTGCCTAGGTTCAGTTCCATGACTCTTTTTGTCTTGCAAAATGCCATATGACATTTTTTTGTTCTCCTATGGACCATTGTTACAAGTGCTGATATTTATGTGAAGTCAGACTTGTTCTCCAGTTCAGCTGTTTGACCATGATTCCATCCTCCAGTATATCACCATTGGAAATCAGAGGGCTTCCAATAATTCAAATAAATCTGTTGGTCTGCTTCAGTTTTTCATTAGATGTGTTGAAGTAGAACAAAAGAGCAAATATTCTTGGATTTGGTGCCATAAAGTAAGACACCCCCTACATCCTGATCCACAGTTTAGGTTTGGTCTAAGAATGTGAATATTTGTGTTTAGGGAAAAAATTATATGTAAGAAATTTTTTGTTGCATACAGTGTCATTAAACAAGTATGCGACCTTTCCTAAAAGTGTACTGGTTTACCTTGGGCACTTTCTGCTAGAAGATTTTGAAGTATTACTTTGGCAGTTCAAACTGAAGTGTAGTTGGAGCATGTACACTTCAGGAGGAGAAAAGTATCTCTTGCTGATGGCTGCATTAAGTCCTCCATGGAGTCGTACAGATAGGCCTGTTGCTCTGGGCGAACTTGCTTCTTGGCTTCTTGAATGAATGCAGCATTTTAGCTACACATTTATCGTTGAGGCTTGAAGCTTAACTGCATTACTGAGTTTCTGCATTTCTGTACAACACAGGGAAAAAATGAGAAAGAATCCAGCAAAAGTTATGGGAATTGGCTTTCTTTATTTTGTAGGTCACGTCTTGTAATTGGGAGATCGGTGCTCAATGCCCACTTAGCTTTCCAACTTTTTATTTAAAAGAAACTAAAAAAAAAAAAAAAAGAAAAGCTGCTTGCTTTATGAAGTGTGTGGTGTCTGCCTTACAGGTAACACTGGATCAAATTTGTTGCGGGAGTTGGCCACTTAGCAGTGAGCGGTTTGGAACATGTATTTAGTGTGTTCCTAGGTTGATGCAACCCCACATGGAAAATTTTCTGTTGCCTTAAAATGTCAGAGTTTTTGTCAGTCTTATGTACTGACACAGTTTATGGACATGCGGGGGAGAAAAATTCCCAAGATGAAGCATGCTCTGTAGAAGCACTAGGTCATATTTTTTATGTCTTGATCATCTGTGGCCAAAGTATAGTTGATTTCCTCGTGAAATAATGGTGGCATTGTTTTGCGATTCGTCAAATCTGTTTTTTCCCATGGGCTTGGGACAGTCACTAGTGTGTCACTTCAGACCTTGCATGCACCCAGGTTGCAAACACGTTCTTTCGCTTGGCACTGCCTGGTTGGGCAGGGCAGGAGGGGGCCCGATGTACAGCAGGAAGCGCAGCACCTGGAGGGCTGCATGGCCAAACCTTTACAAACCTCATCCCTGTAGGCTTAGGGGTGTGCTTAGAATAAGCTTTAGCTGTCATGGAAAAGGGGTGGAAATATAGTTAGGGTATCTGGTCAGTCTTAAATAACCAAGTTTTTTGATGCCAGAGTGGTTTACAGTCAGAGACTGTCCCTGCTGATCTGCCTGGGAGAGAGCAATCTTTTTTCCCCTAACTGCCAGTAGAAGACTGATCTCATGCAAGCATTTCCCTTATTGTTGTCCTCCAAAAAACAGTATCACAAGCCCTGTCAAATGAGTGGCTTTTACAGCTTGCTCTGGAAGCCAAGAAATTCAGGCGATGTTGAAGGGAGTGGGGGAAACCAGTCCCAGAGCCAGAAGCATCCCCTCCGGCTTCTGGCAGGGCGATGCTGCAGCGCCTCTGCCCATCTTGTCTGTGGCAGAGCCAAACAGGCTCTCAGGTGGAGCGAAAGAGCAGGGACAAGAGAATATTCCATGAAGGTATTGATAGAGTTTATGGGAATTTAAGTAGTTATATGGGGAGAATGATTCAAAGTGAATTTTGGTGGGAAGTGTTAAGCACTGAGCACCTCAAATGTAATGGTCTTCAGCTTTGCTGCTGGAAGGTCTGCCCGTGTCATGCCTTTGGTCTGAACGTAGAAAGGTGTGAATTTTGTCCTTGTGGAACATTGTAGCTCTGAAACATCGGAGAGGGGAGAAAAATAGCAAAGGATTTTTTTTTTTATTTTTTTCTCTCCTGAACAAATGAAAGCAAGAGCAAAGCCTTGAAGATCATTTTAGAATTCAGGCTCCAAATTTCTCTTTAAGCCATTCTTAATAGAAACAGTAAGTTATAAATCATCTAAGCAATTACCCGAACACTGAAGGAGTGGGGCCCAGCCTGGGCTTCAGCCCCAGATGTTTCTGGACTACAATAATGGCCTAGCCCAGATATTTACAGCTTAATTTCTGTTCATGTGCACTTGTCCATAAATGGTTCCTTTTCCATTTCCAGTTCAACAACCGAACCACTTATAGTAGAGAGTGATTTAAACTTGAATGATGGCAAAATGTGAATAGAGACAATTTACCTCTGGAAACTTTAAAGTCCACATTTCCAATATTTAAAATGTAAGTTAACTCTTGAACAGGGCATGAATTGATCAATAAGTGCCCCTTTTTAAATGTCGTATTCTTTATAAGATGAAAAATAAAAAATCTGATTTAAAACAATTTTTTATTTTATTTTATTTTTGCTTAGCTTTGTTGCACTTCAGAGCAGAGCCTTTTTTTACCTCCCTTTAACACTACGCCACCTAGCACTACTCGCGGGGCAAGCCAGTGTACGTAGCCTCCCTACTCTCCCCATTCCTGTCCTCCCTGCTCCTCCCAACCAGCCCCATTACTTGAAACTAAACAAATTGAAAATAATGATTGGTAACCATCTGCTGTGCTGAAATTCCACGTACAGCAGTTAACTCCATTTTACAAAACAACTTCAATCTAGTGAATTACAGTGCAGTTCTTGGTGGCAGCAGACAGCAACAAGCAGTTTGAGTTCCTCTAGACAAAGCGGCGTGCGTGGGGAGCGTTATGCAGAGTCACTCGGTGGTGGTGGGCAGAGGGAGGGAGGCAGGCTTTTGCCTTCAGACAGTTCAGCGTAATGCATTTGAAACCGGACTGTAACCACAGCCTAATTGTTTCATCTGATTAAAAAAGAGGCCAGTCCATAAAACTGCGCAGACAGGCAATCTTACAAGCGTGCGCCCTTCAGTTTGGTTTTCTGTTTCTGCAGCTGTAGCGTAATGCAATGACCAGGCTGTTCGGCTTTCGGTCACTTTCATGCGACTTTTAGGCTGCCCAGTGAAAACGTCAACCAAAAATTAGATTGTGTAGCTGGTCAAAGTGTATCGAAGAGCAATAATTATTCATAGAGTTCCTGCGAAGAAACTATTCTGTTGATGCAGAACTGTAACAAGGATGTAGTAAAGCACTCTGAATAGTGACGGGCTGCCACACAGCAGATATTCAAATAGTGACAGGCTATGATGTAATATTAAAATAGCTACCATTATCATCTATGTTTTTAACTCAATTTCGGTTATTTGAGCTTAGGTTTTGATCGTATATAAAGAAAGTTGCTTAAAATGGGCAGTATATTGAGTTCAAAGGACCCATACAGTTCATAAATTCTCCGGTGTCTACTGGATTTTTCATCAGGGAGACTTCCAATAAAAATGATCTATTTTAGAAATAATATTGTTTAGTAGGTTGAAATGTGGTGTAATAAAATTAGACCTTCAGTCTTCTAAAGTTACTACTTAGATGGCACCCTTGGGATGGTAAAATGGCTGTATAAGCAGATGAATCAGACAGTTTCACTGATGGATACATTTGTCAGTCTCTGTTACAGATATAATATATTCTTATATCTGTAATCCTGACACTGTTACATCCAAATGAAATCAACATGAGGTTGTCATCTTTAAGCAAATATGTTAAGTGTTGTCTTTTGTGCTTTGGATTTGAAAGAAAGGGGCCCAAGGGAGCCAGCATCATGCAAATGGAACAAATCCCATTTCTTCTGAGCTGTGCTGTTTCCCCCTTCATGGCAGCTGGCTGTGTTATCTTTGTGTGTTTCTCTGAGTGCTGACAATTCTTTCAGTGATCTAAGTTAGGGCACATTAGAAAGTGGAAGCAGCTGTCTGTCGTTATACTGAGAGACGTGTTTGCTCTACTGCAAAGATGAAGGACCATGAATCCTTGACACACTCTCTCCCCCCTCCCCCTTTACTTTCCAACATGATCAACATTCAGACGCACAGATTGTCTGCTTGGACAGTTTTTTGTTCTGACTGACAGCATCTGGCATAGACAAATTTAAAAATACATAGCATGCCATGCTTGGAATTGGAACATCCCTTCTTTATTAATCTTCTCATTTAAACCATTCATTTACATTTCAAGAAAGGTTACAGCTTGATATGGTTGAAACATTTATTTTAAATGAATAACCTCCTAATGAAATACCCTGAATGAGCACCAAACAGTCAGTGTTCATTAAAAATTACACCTGATTAGTATGGCCTTGGAACTAGTGTGAAGACATAAGATTTCCCCATTGTCTCGATCCATTAAAAAAAATATATATTTAGCATGTGTGAATGTGTGTGTGTAATTTTTTTTTTCTTTTCTTAAGCACAAAGCTAAATGAGAATTGTGTTTTCACTTGCAACCCCACATCATTTTCAGGAGTACCATGTTATGAAGCACTAGCCTTTAAAATGCTATTTGTCTAATTAAATGTGTTTTTTTTCTGGACAGAAACGTTTGAAGGAAACACCTAAATAATGTTTTGTTTTGTTCTATTCTGCTAAGGCATTTATGATTTGAGGGACAAGATGCTTTATGAGTTGATGTAATCTGAAATCCCATGTATATTTTTTCTACTGAGAAGTATTCACGTGTTTGTATGCAGTAATTTACCAGTAAAATACAACTGAAATGGTGGACCACCCACTAAAATGTTTATGCACGCGCACATGCACATATGCACACATACATCCTGTGCACTCTCATCTTCACGATCCAGGTTAGCAACACAGACGTGCTTGTCTAGCATTTATGTAAAAATAATATGAAAATTGGCCATACCAGTCACAATATGGACTTTGAGTCCAAGAAGGGAGGAAGAAAAACCTCTTCTGCTAGGCATTTTAGATGCTTTATATCACTGTGGACTGCAGCTTTAGCTACTTGCAGTACAGAAGGAAAAAAAAAAAAAAAAAGCTTCCAGAAGGGAGGGGAGGGGGGGAACCCCCAGTATTATAAAACAGAGGACTGTTCAAGTGCGTGGCAGTAAATATGTAAAACAAGTATCCTGGCTTATTTGGAGAGGAAAGAGATGCTGCAGCAGACAGGCTCAATTAACAATTGTAAGCAGGAGAGGACTTGTATTCCTTCGGTAAATGTAGGAGAGGTCATTTGCTTTAGGATAAATTCTGACAAATTTCAGATAGAGACGTAAAGGCTGGAATAAATATAACAAAAGACTTTCAGTTGCACATCATGCATTTTGTATTTGGAATGGGCATTTATATTTTTTTTCTTAGATAATAGATTTATTTTTTTATTAATGTTTTCCTGATTAATATATCTTTAAATTAATTGACTGTGAAACACGCATTTGGGGACAATAGGAATTTTAACCCAGGCCTGAAATATCATTTATGCTTTAAGAAATACATATATATCTTAGTAATTCCTAACCTATTTTTCTTTTTCTGAAGGAAGCACTAAGATGATAAGTTTCCAGTGTAGGTTTTACTATGCTAGTTATGTGTAATCATAAAAGTGAAATCAAATTTTATTTTAAATGAAATCACATTTTTTTCCCCACAAACTGTTCCATTTCTGTGATAAACTTCTATTTTGATTTTTTTTTTAATGACTAGTTATAAAGGCTTGTACAGATCTGCATCTGTAAGCAAACTGGGAATAGGTTAGAGAACACAATTCCCTGGTGTAAAAAGCAAGGTTTAGCAGTAATGCTTTTAATCTGGACTTGTAGAGGATTCGGGAGCATCCATAGATCTGCTTCAGTAATTACCATACCCCAAGTGGCACTGGAAGAGACATTTGCCTAAAAACTTGATGTCTTCATTACACTGTTTACATTTTAATTAGAAACATGAAAATTAGTGATTCATACGGACAACTATAGTTTAAGTGGGTTTGCTCACTATCCAATAAATCATAGAGGGGAAGGAAAAAAAAAAAAAGGGAAGGAGAGGAAGGAAAAAAATAGCAACCCCCAACCTGCATCTACAAGCAGCAAACCCTCTCGAACCTTGCAGTTGGAAGAAATAGTTTACTAGGAATCGTTCATGGGAATAATGTTTTGATACTAGAAAACGGTTAAAATGTGTTTTTTATTGTATCGGAGGTCAAATTTCCGTATAAATTAGCAAGCGGAATTTTGAAGATAAAGCTACTTGCACATGGTACTACGTGTAAGCAAATGACGTGTGGATAGGATGCACGTATGCAGCCCGTGCGTGCATGTGTCTAAAACTGCAGCTGCATCAGGGCGCAGAATTGGAGTAGGAATATTTTGGCAGCGCTGAGCACTACGTATGGCTGCAGGGGAGCCAGCGCAGCCTGTTTCAGCACGTCTCCATACATACGCGTAAACATTTGTATAGCTGCACACGGGGATGCACGTACACAAATACACACGCAGAGACGCAGCCGGAGAGGCCGAGCACCCCCCCCCGGGCTCTGCACGAACCCGCCGGCAGCACCAGCGGCCCCAAGGCGCCGGGCCGGGGCCGGGGCCGGGGCCGGGGCCGCGGCTCCCGTCAGCGTTCCCGCCCGAGGCCGCAGCGCGGCCGCTGCCCGCGCCGGGCGGCAGCGCGGGGTCGGCCGGGCCCCGGGGCGCAGGGGCCCGCTGCCGGCTCGCATCTCAGCGGTCCGAGAGTTCAAATCCCGCTGCCCCCCAGCAGGGCTGGGACCCCAGCTAATGGCTCGGGGATGCAGGGGTCATCGCACCCGTGGTCCGCAGCATCGAGCCACCGCGCCAGCGTAGTTGTTTCCTTTTTTTTTTTTTTTTTCTTTCTCCCCTGCTCCATAACTCACTGTCTTGCCTTACGCCTGTCCATCCCCACGCCCTTACCGTACCACTGACGATACGCAAAACTGCATTTCAGCTAAGAAAGCTTTATAGGTCTTATTCCTTCAGCTTTCAGTTCTGTCCACTTGATTTTGGAAATGTTTTTCTTGGGGAGGTGGGGGAATTGTTGTTTACGCTATTAACTTTGTGTGGTGCCAGTGCCACGTAGGCTTGTGGGGCGTTATGCCGACAGCACCTGGATAACCAGCGCTGTTGAATGGGAGAGTGAGCCTCAGTGGCAATAAGTAAAAACTTGTTGGTTTAATAGTAATGTCATTTTCTGTAAGCAAAAAGGAGGTTTCCTGCTCCCGTGCCTGTTAGTCAGAAGCTTTTTGCTGAAATCCTTAAGTTTTACAGGATAACCTTCTTCCAGAACTCTCATTTTGCATTCCGTTATTTTCTTTATATATATATATATATATATGTAAATATACATATATTTATCCTTCCTGTGTACCTCAGATTTTCAGACAATGCATGATATAAATCAGAGTAAGCCTTTTATAAAGCTGTTTCACGTTTGCCAATATGAATCGTCTTTTTGTTCTTTCATCATTCAAGTGCTATTTCTAAGCCAGAGACTTAAGTAAACCCAAGTATATCTTGTGGCTATTTTAATACAATATATAAGCATTTCACGTGACAAAAATAAACAAGTGTCCCATTTTTGCATTTGTTTTAGCATCAAAACAATGCTTCAGTTTAAGTCCAACACTTTCATTTAATCTGAAGCTTTATTTTCCATTTTCTTAATTTAAGTTTTTGTCAAAAGTCACTAGAGCTGTCTCTAATTCTTGGTAATGTGGCAGCATTGTAATGAAGTAACTTGGGTGTACTCTTTGTAGTGCAATTGAGTTAGTGACAGTGCTCTGTCTTCATTTGTTCTGTGCTTTTTTTTTTTTTAACCTGTCGTTTTGGGTGTAGGCATGTTATAAATGCGACTAAACAGAACTGTCTACATCTGCAAAGACAGAAACATAGTGCCTGCTTGTACGTACTGCAAAATTCTAATAGTTTTGTGCTATCTGTTAAATTCAGTGTGCTTTTTGCATTGTAGCACGAAACATTTGTGCTGTGAGGGAAGCTGGCTGCCTGCCAGCCATCGACTATGAAATCCCGGGTACCTGAGAGCTTATCAGTTCTTTTGCTTTGTAAAAGAAAAAGTGATGAAAATGTTGGTAAACTGCCATGAAGGTTTAAGGCTGCCGGAATAAGGAGCCGTGTAATCAGATTGGAAAATGGAGCTTGAGATTCGCTGCATGGGAAGCAGTCGCCTGTGGACCTACCGAGATGCTGTGCAAGTGCCCGAGCTGACCACTTTGTTAGCAAATCAGCTTGTTTGCTGCAGCAGCAGGGTGGAATAGGCTGGTCCTTGTGATGGTATGTAACACAAGTAATATCTCTTGCTTTGCACAATGTAATCAGCTTGCAATTAGCTCACTCTACATTAACCTTCTTGATATTTTTCCCTTTTGTAAGACTGCACACTTTAAACAATTAACTATAGAAAGTAATCCTTCAAGCAAATCAAAGCAATCCTTTAATTTTATCACCCTGCTGAAAAAGTATCAGGTGGTCAACTGGTCTTCATCAGCTGCTGGAAATTCTCAGGCTCACTGTAGCGTGGAGAGGTTCTTTAACCCATTCACATTTAGAAAAATGTCAAGATTTTATATTTCTCACATAATATAATGCTGCATCATGAAGCTGCAATTGGAATTGTTTTAATGAAAAGCCTTGGGAGAGCCCTTTCCTATACAGACAGCTTTTACGCTTCTGTTTGTTTAGGCATTTCCATACACTACCTCTCAGAAAGCTTTGATGACACAGCCACTTGTACTGATAATTCCACCGCTTCACCTCCAGTGAACTTGATTCACTAAGGTTGGAGAGAACAAGGCTATCGTTGCTGATCTTGTGTGTTGCTTTTTAATCCTCTAAAATAAAAGCCACATAATGGGAAAATTTGTGTGGTAGGCAAACTTTCTTTTAGGCAGCAGAGTAAAACTTGTCGTTTGTTGAAATGTGGAAGCTCAAAGTTTATCTGAGGAAAATGAAACTTACTCAAATTAAGAATGAAGAACATGATCTGCCTTGCTGCTTTTTCAGTGGTTCACCCACCCAAAAGTTCCTTCATCTATTTAATATTTTGTTTGTTGTTATTTTTTTTTACCATTGGCTTGAATTTTCTGGAGGCATCCCAGAAAATGTGATTATTTATACCTTGGTGATACAGTATAAAGAAAAAGTGCCTGGTATTTCATGTAAAAGTTTGTTTCTGTTTATATAATTTTATGACATGCCTTGCTAATTTCTAAACAAATCATTCAACATTTTTTGCTCATATAAATAAGACTGGTGAAATTGGTGACAAAAATATTTGCCAATAAATATTGTGCCTGAGTCTTATTCATATTACATTCATTATTTGAATATAAATATTGTGAGTGATTTAAGGCTTTAATAAACAAAGTGATCTGAAACTTCTGTCCAGATATTTTGTTTAAAAGACATTGGAAATGGTCAGCAGCTGCTCTGCCGCCCCCCACCAAAAGTCATTTCAGTCACTTCATTGAATTCCAGTAGATCATAGCAATAAACTGAATTTATAATAATGTGATCTGCTTTCTCCAATGATATCTGTGAAAGCAGTATCGACTGGCTGTGTTGAAGTCACCTTTCATCTCTCTGTGTAGAATGTGAGCATGTTTTGAAAATGAAAAGCCAGATCCTACTAATCATACTGTATTTATCATATTTTAATATTGGCTTTGGCACAGTTTTAATATGCATAAAAATTCTGAAATTTATGTGCACATTTGGTTTCTGTGTGCCCCAATTTAAAAAAAAATGCAAAAAATAAATAAAAAAATAACCTGCATACATCTTATGCTGCAAAGATCTACTTTATATTCTTTTAGAGGACAAACTCCATTAGATATGCACTTACTGTACATTGGATTGTAAATCTTACAATTTAATGGTAATTCAGTGAGCAGTTATTGCTTCTGTGGCCTTTTTTCTTTCTTTTTTGTCCCATCTCACTTGTGAAATAGGGTTACCCTTTACAAGTGTCACATCCATAGATTCATCTTTTGTACTCTATAGTTGTTCCTAGTGCATCATTCTAAGTGAAAAGAAAAATAGGAAGCCAAAGCTACAGGAGGGGCATTGGGGGAGGGGGTCTATACATAGAAATACAGCATATAGCAGCAGAAAGACCAAGGCAGTTTAGCATCAATCTAACAGATTAAAATTTTGCTGTAAAGGTACATTTCCTTTAACCTCATTCTTGCTCGTTTTCCCATACCAGTGTGGCTGGCGTTTGAATTCCCAGGAAGCAGAAATGGTGTCTTAATGATACGAGCCTTTTTGCCTTGCTTACACTGTTAATACTCTTATCCCTTTTCTGATATGAAATACTTTTTGTAGAAACAATATACACATTTGTAAAGAAATTATAAAAGGATTCTCCTTTTGAAGATAATGAGTTCTCTTCAGGAACTGCAGGTTACGTGGAACACAAATGAGCTCTAAGTGGAGGGATTTAAAGTCCTGCTACAGCATTTAATTTCTTGAGGAAAGGAGTTCAGTTCAAGGTTAGCCTGTTATTGTGGCACTGGCAACTACTTCTCTCATTCCTGTTCTTCTGCCAGCAGTACTGCACAAAAGGCAGTCATTTTTATTTAATACGTAGGGAGGTATTAATCACTGCTGTGTTTTCTCGCAAAAATTTGTCTTATCAAATTCATTGTTTCACCACTCATGACAATAATAGGTGTTTAATTACTCAATAAGAGCAGTTTATAGATTCCATTTTTCCTGTTCACTGGACAAATGGTATTGATTTTGTACTTTGATGCAACATGAAACTGTATTAAACACAATTAGAATTCTAAGGCTGGCAATGTGTATCAGTTATGGTAACTGAGCTCCTTGCTAAAGAAATTGCATCTTCCAAATTTTGACTATGCTTAAATTCCCAGCAGAAGAAAATATCTTTAAGGACACTCCTTTTATTAAACAAGATCTTGGTGTGTTTTTCTTGTTTTATTTCAGTAGCATTTATGATTGCTATAGATTTTTATATATTTCAGACAAATAGTTTATGTAATACATTTTTCAGATAATAATCCCTTTCTGGTGATAATAAGTTGTGAGCATTCCAGCCTCCAACAATTTTACCATCATCTCATCCTACCTTCATGCTGTACTTGCAAACAAGATTTCTTGTGTGAAAAATAAAAATGATGTTGTAACCCAAGCTTGGGTTTGGATAGTAAAAAAAAATATGAGATTAGGGAAGGCAGCAGACTGCTTTTTCTCAGTTTTGTAGGGTTTTCAGTTTTCTTCAGAGAAGGGCTATTAAACCATGTGTGGGTTTTTCTTTCCTTTTTTTTTTTTTTTTTTTCCTTAACTGATGGCTATCATTCTACTGTCATTCACGGCACATATCAATATCTGCATACTCTTGAGCTCTTAATTCAGGTAGGATTTCAGTTGATTTGTAAAAGTTGCACTGCCAAGATAATTGTTCAGAGCTTCCTTTGGGGGTCAGTACATCTTTAATTACAATTCTTTTCTGCTACTGATGCTTTTGTAAAAAATTCCAATTGGGAATGTTTGATGTTTTCTTATTTTGTGTTTGTTTTTGTTTCCAAAGAGTCAGAATGAACTGAAGGTGAGCATTTTCAGGTATTTGTATCTGAATCAAGAAAAGAAGAACAATTCTTGTCAATGTGCTTTCCACTGTACATACTTCTTAAGTAACCGAATCGTGATGATTTTTCACTGCTTTTTGGCTTCAAGCTTCTAGGTAAATAAATTAGATAAAATTCCCTGGTGTAGAATTCCTGTTTTTTTTCTTTTTATTAGTTTTATTTCTCGGTTCTGATTGGAGTCTATCTTTGTCTTCATTTAGCTCAGCTTGGGTATTTCTTGAAAATACGGACAGAATTTATGAGAAATATACCTTGATCGAGTAATATTTTTGAAGATAACGTGTCACAGATAGGGATATCTGTATTATTTTTTCCTGCCTGTAAATGCTTTCAAAGTACAACTGAAATAGATAAAGGAAATGCAAGTACTTGAAGTATCCTTTGAATTGCATATATAGACATGGTGTGTGCTTGTTGGGGAGCATGGTCAGTGTCAAGAAACACCCATTGTTTAATCTCCTGTTTTCAAGGAAAGCAGTATTTTTGCTCACTCCTTTGGGAACCTGTTCATATCAATGTATTTATTAACATACTTACACTCAATTTTTTGTCACATTTTTTCCCCCAAATCTTTTATAGGGTATTCCTCAAACTCTGAAAAGCTCCGATTCCTTATCTAAGCCTGCTTTAGGAACTTCAGTGGGACTACTTATGCTTAAACTTAAGTACATGATTAAGTGCTTTGCTGGGTCAAACTTTATCTTGGGTGGACCTTCTTGTTTCTCTTTCAGACGCAATTTATTTCCTGTGGGAACCATAGGAAACTTTGGAACCAATGGTTCATTCCACTTTGTGTTATAGGCAGTGAGTAGGTGTTCTTCGCTTTATGAAAATCAATACAAATTTCAATTACATGAACAGCAGGTAAGACATTAAAATTAAAAGGATGTAGGATGCACGTTTTAATCTGTGGTGATGCCTCAGCTATCCAGATGTTATGGGAAAAGTGAATAAATGTAAGTGGGATTCTGAATAATTGAATATATCGTTCTTATTTATTTGGATTACTGTAGCACTTAGAGGTCTCAACCAAGATGGTGACCTTGTTGTGCTGGTATTGTAAAAACATGTAGTGAGAGACTGTTCAGTGTCAGAGGGGTTACATTCTAAATAGCTGAGATGGACAAAGGTTAATAGGGACACAAAGAGGCGCTGAAATGTGAAGAGACTTGCCCAAGGTCATCTAGCAGGTCAGTAGCAGAGCCACGAGTTAAGCCTACATCTCCACACTACTGTTCCAGCATCCTATACACTAGATTGCCTACCCAATGATTAAACTATCTGCCTTTAATAGCTATTGAGGGAAGTAATTGTCTTTGATTTAGCAGAGAATTTTAGATAGGGACATGTAATTGCGTTTCTACATGGTTCTTGCATGTAGTTGGAAATACAGAGGTATAATTTTATACTATAAGGAAGAACATTAAAGTATGACTCTTGTTTTGCCCCACTTACTGCAAATTTAGTAAATACTCTGAGGTGGACGCTATTTCATAGAAAGGTAGCTGCAGTTGCTGGTGGTTTTTGGTCAGTTCTACCCAGGTGTTTTTGCATATGAAATCAGAGGTAGGGCTAACCACCTTGATTGGCTCTTTGGAAATAATGTTTTAATTACTTCAGGCAAGCCATCCTGAAGCCCGTATCCTCCTTATGACAGTTCACTTTCGAAGCTACACTGCTTCATTTCAGTAACTTTATTACCATTTGGCTCAGAGATTGCTATTTCGCCTTGGCCACAGATTTCATCAGTTGCCCGGTTCACCTTTGTCCACACTATACTTGTGAAATGACCTGCTCCTTTAGTGCTTGTCAATAGTAAATTGCTGCATCCTCAGTGTCCAGGCTGAAGCACAGTAAAGAACACAACTCTTTATTAAATTACTGGATTTTACACTTAATTTTTTTGGATTAAACTTGAATGTGAAAAGTCTTAATTACCATTTGATACCAAGTAATTAAAGCACTGGCCAGGGTCAACTATATAAAGCGCATCAGTTTGAACTGCCACCTGATTAATAGGCTTGGTGATATAAAAAGTTCAGCACAAAAGCATGCTCTGCCAGGGTCACTGCTTTAATAGCTGCGGAAAGTGCAGTTTTTTGCTGTAATTCTGTTCTAACAATTGGATCAAAATAATAATTTGTGAGGTGTTCATGGTTGGCTTCTCCAGTGTGACGTCAGGTGAATTATTTGTATTTGACGTCAGTTAAATTGGTTTTGTGACATATATTGATGAGCAAACGGGTTTGGCTCAGATCTTTTCTTAATTTCATTTACATTCTCCAAAGTGAACATTGAGTATAATTTTTTCCTGCGTTCTGTTCCAGATGAGAGTTGAGACAAAAGTTTAGAGGAGGACTGAAGGTGCAATGTGCATCAGTTTTGTGTTTGTATTGTCATCTGTTGGCACACACACAGTCATCTATGAGCTATTTATTACAGCTCAAATGCTGTGTGCACCAAAGTGTGTGTTTGCTTGTGAGTGTGTGCACATCAATACTGAATAGCTGCCTTAATAGCTGGGTTTTTATATCCTTTTATATCCCCCTATGTTTGTGTGTGTGTATATATACATATTGTATTCTGTTATGAATGTTTTTCCTGCGCCATGTTTAGCCCCAAAGGCTCTGGTCTGCAGGATCATTTGAAAATTGTGCTGTGTTCACATTTAATATAGTGGCATTTTGTTTTGTTTTTTAAACACTTAACAGTTTATTGATAGGGCCTGGGCAAACTGCTGCACCTTCGGAGGAGTCAATTAGCTTTCACTGGGCTCTGTGTGTGTGCAGCAAGCAGCCCATGCATTAGCAATTGCCGGATGGGAGCCATAATGATTTTCACCTACCGACGGCTCTGTGAGCATTAATCTTGACAACACCCTACAAAGTAGGTAAGCGTGGTTATCCCCACTTTATTGCTGAGCCCTCAGGAGGAAGGATTAAAGCCTCGATCCCACTGATATGTGTGCAGCTCCAAACATGCAGGCAGGCCTATGTATTCGAGTGGGAGAACCTTTTTCAGCAAAGTTAAGGAGATGTTTTGAACAAATTTTCTTAGCGAGCAGAAGATTTCCATGTCAGAGCTAGGTTTCAGGTCTGGAACACTTGGCTCCTGCTGTCATACTTCAGCACAACTCTCAGCTAAACTTACAGATACTGGTTTTGATTGTTTACTTCAATGATTTCTTACTATGTAATAGCGAGGGAGTCAGCTCTTGTATATCCAGTGAAGATTACTGGCAGTTGTGTGAATTATTTGCAGTGAATTTACTTCAGATCTGATGTCAATATGGAGTGGGTGGTTTAGTTTGCTTTTTCTGTTGTTTTTGGATGCAGATTTTGCTTTGAACTATGCTCTATATGGTTACAACGCACAAAATCCTTACCTGAGATTTGGGTCTCTGTTCTGGGTGCCCCACTTCTCTGTAAGAACACATGTGAGGAAGATGCAGTTAAAGGCATCAAAGATGAAGGTGGGCAAAACACTTCTGTTGGTTTCTATTACAACCTTGTTTGAAAGCCATGGCTGTGACAGCTACCCTGAAACAGGCCAATGTGCTTGTCCTCCAGCCGGGCTGGAGCTGAACCCCCAGCCCCAAACAAAACCCTCTAGGCATGCCAAAATTTCATCGAGGGTGCTTCTTGGGAGAGCAGCCCTTCCTCACTGACACCTGCTTCAGCACCTCTTGGGCACTTGCTGCAGGTCAGGGGCTGTGTGTGGGTTTCAGGGGGAGCTGGGATTTGTTTCATCCCATCCTCCACCCTGAGCCACAGGCGCTGTTTTGCGTCCAGCTCTGCAAAGGGAGTGCAGATGGTGCCCCGTGGGGCACAGCTGCCAGTGAGTCCCCTTCCTTCTTCTTCAAATGCTCTTTGCTGATTTGATGGTTGTGGTCTTCATGTTTTAAATAGTACATGGGAAATTCTACTTCCATTCTGTTTTTTGACATTTGCTCATGCTCTGCTTCTTTTAAGGTTGCGTATCTCCTGCTGGATGGAAATGAACATGCTGATATATGTTCACAGGCTCTGAAATGGTGTTCAAGATGCTTACAGGTTGTTTTATCAACCATATTCCTTTCACTTTTACTCTTAAAACAAGATTCAATAAATTGAATCTTCAATTGTCAGATTATTTCAGATTCTGATAAATAGTCACGGCAAGTCTAGCTATTTTTTAATATTCCTACTGTGGTGAAATAAGTTTAGCTGAATGATTTCTGAGACATGAACAATTTCGACATACTGAGTAAGGAAAAGGGAACCTTATGATGTTAAATCAGTGATTCTCTGATTAAACTATAGATATTCCACCTAAAGCTGTGCTGTAGTTGGAACTCTCTATGAAACTGTGTTCTTTTCACTACATGGCTAATGGAAATGGGGCATTATCGAAATGCCAGTCATTCAAACGTAGGCATTCATAAACACATTTGCAAAAGTGTTACCCTATTTTGTGGAGGTAACCCTGTTACCTCTGTTTTACGGGCTGAGAAAAGTTGCTTAAGGAGCACTGCTATTGAGCAGACAGTGACTCTTGTGGTAGTCAGATAGGCTTACTGAAGCTCCAAGGTTAGCTTGTAAAAGGCAAAAATTTTAAACAGCTAGTGAAGCTAAAAAATTAAGGGATTTATTAGTGCATTTGAAGTTGTTTTCAGTTCAGTCAGTAGCAGACTGATGACAATAGCACCAACTTGCTTTATTGTACTGGGTCTAGGCTTCCTAAGCATGGTATCCTTGGCAGAAGACATTGGAAATCTAACCAAAGAACTCCAGATCATCATGGCTGAAAAACCTGAACTGGAAAAATCAGTGTGACGAAAAAGAGAACCCATTGTTTTAGGGATCTCTTGTTCCAAAACTTTGACAAGTCCAAACCATTTTGTGCATATATGACAGAACTTAGAAAGAAAGATTAGAGCTCAGATTGTCTGGCTAAAATACACTAGTTCTTTGTTCTCAGAGATTAAAAATCATGGGCACTACCTTAAAAATGCTCACCAACTCATACACAACACTTTTGGTAGGAGCATATGAGTGATAATATTCTTTAGAGCCTCCTGCCCCCCATACAAGCATAGCTAAATAAACAGCACAATGATATTATATATATAAATTTCTTTTAACATTCTCAAAAACTCTCCCATAGACAAGCTAACTGTATGACATTTTAGCCTGTTCTGAGGAGCCAAAGGTTAGTAACTGGAAGAAAAATAAGAGAATTATGATAAAGGTTGGTATCCAATCTAAATAAATGTTTGAATGCTCTTTAACAATTACAGCCCACTGATTTTTTTTGATGTACAAACCTTTTCCATAAAAAGAAGGTGCTGAGTGCAAACATATTTCCACTGACTGAAAAGTTCTAGTGAGTCCATCTCAATTCTGATATCTGCTTGACAGAATAAGGAGGAAAAAAAAAAGAGATTTTGGTGAACAAAACATAGATTGTTTGGTTCTATTAAGAAATGTCACCAATTAAGTAAAACTATTAAGCCATAGCCTGTATCTTTTCTTTCACCCTAGTGCATGTCTAGGGTAAAGGTTCAAACCAATCCTTTTCATGTATATAATCATGGGCTGCAATTAATCACAATCTAGTTCTTTTAAAAAGAGTCCATTAAGAAATCATACCAGATGAACAACCACTAATGTAGAAAATTTGATGTGTTAACAGTTACAGGCTTGCCATGTAAAGTTTGAGTAGCATTTAGCAACACTCTGAAGAACATTAAGAGTAACTTATGTGTTATGGCAGTATTCACAGAACTCAAAAATTAGAGGAAAAAATAACATACAGAGAAACCAAGCCTGTGGCCTTCTCAGTAGGAAAGAACATTGAATGTCACTGTGCAGCAAGAAAGCTTTTGCATGATCTTATGCCAATAGGACGTTACAGTAATGGTTTATTAACTATAAAGTGACTACACAATACTGCAAATTGCTTCTTTCTCTGGAAACAAAAATGTTTGCCTTGCAATGAAAGAATACAAAATAAACAGGGAAAAAGTTATTTGCCGTATTGGAGGGAGATTAACTGGGACTACATAAGTTAGTTGAGAGAGGTCTTGTATAATATCACAGTAGCCACAAAGCTCTGCACTGCCCTGGGTAGGCTGCTCACTAAAGCAGTAGGTGGTTGAGCCACATCAGCCATTTCAGGTACCTAAATGGTGAGGACACCAAGACACCAAAGGGGAGTCTTGGTATCTGGAGAATCTTAGTGAGGTAAGCACATGTATCTGAATTAGAAAAAAATGTGTTCATAAGCACAATTATGATAACAAGAACTATGTAAGCTTCAATTGAAGATCTGTCCAACTTTGTCTCTTGACAGAGAGAAGTGTGAGAGCTCTGAAGCAGCTGCAGGCATTGCCGCAGGAGTAGCATGCACCCGTGCTGCCGTAGGCACTGCAGGATGGGGCCACGATGCGCGGCGGGCTGTTGAGTTTCCAAGGGCATGTACCAGTGTGCACACTGTAAAGCTGTTGAATGAGGAAAAAAAGAAAGTTTTACCAGATTGCCATAATGCCTAGGCATTGAAGCAGATTTAGGGAGGGCTTTTTTCATGCAGCGGAGGATTGTTAGTTGTTAGCTGGAAGTATGCTAATGAATCTAATAGGAATTAAATAAGAAAGGATTCTATAGAAATTGCTCAAACTATTGCACTTAATAGGCAGTGATAATCCTTCTGTAGTTTTTTTAATCACTCTATCAACTTCTAGAGACATAATACTCTTTTCCCTGTCAGTTTTCATAGATTGGAAATGTCTGAAAATTGTCATTTCCAGTAAATTTATATAGAGTTTTTCACAGGGATAGATGTGCAGGGTCTGAATTAGAAAGTTTTTGAAAGGAAATAATTATAGAAGCAGAACCTTCCAGTACACAATCTTCATGGAATCACTCAGTGGGGAGAGTCTTTTTTGTGTTTCCTCCAGAAAAATTTCGTCAGGCTACAGAAAGAAAGACAGTATTTACAAAAGGGACAAGAGAACTGTAGACTTTATTATTTAACAAAAATATATATATTCTTGACAGGCTTACAAAGTACAGCTGGTGTGGTAGAAGGAGATGGAGCTGCTGTATCCTAATAATATTTAATGACTTTTGGGAAGGGCTGAAAAACATAGGCAAAGGTTTTGCAGTGGTTGTGCTCGGCCCGAAAGGTCCCATGGGCCTGCTCGTGGGGCATGTGGCAGGAATCCAGGCCCTGGGGTTGATCTTCTGGAGCAGGGGGTGCCCATGGGCTGCTGTGGTTGTCTGCACCTTCCAGAGATCCACCTCTGCATCATCTTCATGCTGTCATCAGGTTACTTGCGCACTTTACTTTGTGGTGGTTGTGATCAACTTCTGGAGGCAGAGGGGATGCAGTTTCAAAATGTTTGTAAGAGTTATACTTCTGCTATGTCAATGGTAGCTAACTCAATGGTAGCTGGAGTGAGAACCAGCAACAATGTGCAACTGGGGGCAACTACCATGAATCTAAGTTGCTTTCGCATAATTCACAAGGTAGCTTCTCAGTAGCAATCTTTGTGTTGTGTATACACTGAAAGCGTTGCTCAGAACAACCCTACTTAGGTATGGTTTTAATTAAAATTTAATTAAAGCACATAACTGAATTTCAGCTTTTTAAAGTGGGATGCTCCCCTAGAAGAAATCTAGCCGTGTTAATATTTCTTTTTTAACATCACTGGTGTAGAATATTTTGGGAAGGGTTTTTAGTTTTTTTGTTTGTTTGTTTGTTTTCCTTTTTTTTTTTAATTGTTATTATACCAGGTTGGAGAAAGCAGACAAGCTTTCAGCAATGTGAACCTTCCTTTAAATAAATACATACAGTTATTATTTGAAGCATCTCTTCTTAAAATGATGGTATGTTATTTGTGTCACATGTGAAGCCCAGTACTTTGAAAGTGATCAGAATCTGAAACAATAACCTTGCATGCAAAACTACAAATGTGAAGTAAAACACTTCCAGTAGTACTTAAATGTGTTATGGAAATGACGGAGAAAATGCCCTTATTTCATCTTGCTTTGCCTTGTATTTCCAGTTACACTGTAGTTATTAAATCTTGAGAATTGACTCCAAATGCACCAAAATTAAGAACCCCTTAACACAATCTGCATGTTTAACTCTTCTTGCAAGCTGATAATTAGAGCATTTATTGTTACTTTCCCTCTGTTTATTAGAAAAAGCTATTTTTTTAACAAATACAAAAATACTAAAGCAGATCAAGCGGTTATTTTGACAAACAGCTTGAAACATTCTTGCCTAAATTCCACAAATAAAAACCCCAACTAAATAATCACCCTGAGCAGATTTTCACAGGGACCTCCGTCAACCTTTATAAAGGATAATTACACTGGTGTTTTAACGTGGGGCAAAGGAAATCATAAAATTAGGGCACAAGAGATACTATTCCTATTTTGAGAAGGTAGTAGAGTAATTGGTAAGGGATTTTTATTGCTGTTTTATTATACAGAGTTCTTTTTCCCACTTTTTTTTTTTTTTTTCCAGGCATTAAGCCTTGTGTTTAATGGAATGAATCTGGGCAGAGTAAGAAACCACATTCAGTGAGATTCCCAGGTGTATAAAAGGAACATTTTTGAAGTTGTGGATGTTTGTGTGTTTCAGCTCTGCAGTGTCTGTCACCTCCTCCCTCACTAACTCTCCTTCCCTTTGCCTTGTGTCTCTTAAATGAAGAACACCTATTTAAATGCTGCCATCATGTTACCAGTTACTACATTAAAGTGAGGGCCAATAAGCATTGCCTGAGGTAGGTCCATTGCTGGCGGATGCCATGAGGGGCTCTGGAGTGAAATACTGGGTTACAGAGCTTTTCTGGTGTACCCAGGATCAGAATCAGCCCATCCATCACATGGCTAAGTTGTCTACACAAAGGATGTTGTACCATATTGTCTACATAAGTGTTCTGGAATAGGAGTAAAAGTATGCTTGGCATTTCATCCTTTCTTCTTTTTTTATAAATCTGTAAATACAGGGCAAAAAAAAAAAAAAAATTCCTTTTTCTACGTTTTCTGTTTCTATTCAGTAATATTCCAGAATTAAAACTGTGATGCTGCAAACATCTTGCAGTCCTTCCTTGTGTTGCTGTAGTGCTGGTGATCTGTACTGCGCCATCATTTCATGAGAGCTAACAACCGGGTTGCAGCAGCAAGGGCAAGCATCACTATAGTTAGCACAGAGCTGACAATATAAAAAATATATATATATATAAAAAAAAAATTAAATATTTATTACATTTTTCTGCTTTGATTTGCCTGTTCTAATTTTTTTTTTCAAATAAAAAGTTGTTGTTGTTGTTGTTTTTTAAATTGATTGCTTTCAGTGGGTTTTGTTTTCTTGGCTTTCTGGCCAACACCTTTTGGAAAAAGAGATGGAGAAGGGACTTAACCCTACTAGATTCAACAACTGTCCTGGTAATAACATACCCATGTGCCTGTTTGGCCTGTTAGGTAATAACTGTGTGAACAGTAAATAAGCAAGTAAAGGATTAACTCTGTTGGACATTTATTGCCTTATCTTCTTTGCCAATGGATATTAAAAAATAAAAAATAAAATAAAATTGCAGTTTTTCATTTAATTTTGCTTGCATCTTTTTCAGGCCGTGATTAGTTTAAAATGCTTAGATTTTTTTTTTTTAAAGGAGTAATTCCATGCAAAATATAGGGATGAATTCATAGTTTTGTTTTGTTTTCTTTCAGGATTTGTTTCACAGAATTTCACCTAACGTACTATCCAAACCAGCAAGCATCACTTAGTTTCAGCCCCAAATTACATCATTCGAACCCAGTAGAAGTTTCCTCCATTTCAACAAATCGAGCCCAAGTTTGTGTGACAGTGGATAGATGAGGTGAGCTGATGAGGGTCTGGGAGGCATTGCAATCAGAGTGGCAGGTGAGGCAGCTCTCAGTGAATGGATTTGAAGGACTAAATGTGAGGGTTTAGAAAAGGAGGAATTGCCACAGTGGATTACAGCCAGAGTCCATCATGAAAATATCTCAAGTTTGTCAGTAGCTATCAGAAAACATGTTAGACAAAGGTGTATGAAAATTGTACTAACAATTGAAAACAAGCAGAGTGAGAGGAATTGTGGCAATTAAGTCTAGATCTGTTCTACAAAATCTGTGCTTCCTAAAGTTTTCTTTCAGTAATCTTAACCCAAGGCAGTTTTTCTTTGTATAATTGAATTACATACACATCATCAGACTCATATGAGTTTTCTTTTTTTTCTTTCTTTTTTTTTTTATTTTGAACTGTGGATTAGTGCAGTTAGACAATGTGTTCCCTGTTAAATATGAGTTATCAGCCAGTAGACACAAGCTGATAAATTAGATAGATAGATTAAGATGAACAGCATGGTCAATTTCTATTGTAATCAAACAGCCTAATTGAATTTGGGACATTTATTTTGGGTTAGATATAATGGCAGGATAAAATTTTACAGAACACTTAACTTCCTTGGACTCAGATTTACTCGCTACATGGATGTGCTTACAAGGACCAAGTAGCTGCAGAGGACTCATTTATATGTTACAAATATACATGATTCATTTCAATTGATCCTTTCAGTTTTTAAAATTGTATTTGTCCTCTTGCTGCACTGTTTTTGCCAGTGTAAAGATCATAGGTTTTATTTGATTATATTTTGGTAATCTGTTAAATGAGACTGGGTCACCTTGCACCGTGCAACATTTCACTTCACTGCTAAAACTTAATGCCATCTTTTTATCTTTCACTGAGTAGATGTCAGAGGACACAATGTTAATAAAAGACAGGCATCTCTAATATTTCATGAATGGCCTTTAAAAAAAAAAAAACAAAGAAACAAACCTAGGAATTAAAAACTGACACTACGTTAGTGAATTTAGTCACCTTTCTCATATGTTGAATGGTTTTCCATTTCTGTATCTCATCTATTACAAGACCTATTCTCTGTCAGGCAAGGCTATTAAAAAGCACAGGTGGCTTCCTCAGATTGAATATATTGTTTCTCTCTCAGGGTTGGGTGGGGGCATGGATGGAGAGATCTCCATGAAAAGGTGGTTGAGAACTGAAGATAATACCTAAACCAGGGCTGGTAGTTTTCAGTGGATTAGACATGACAATAAAAAATTGGGAGGCCTGTGATTTTGTGGTTTTATTATTATCATTTATTTGTTTGTTTACCTCACTTTCCCTGCCTTAAAATTAGTCCTTACTTTTCAGTGATGCCAGGTAGGTTAAATCAAGAACATATAAAGTATTCTAAAAAAGTGCATACTATTAGAAAATTATGACGTATTTGCCTGCATTTTTATATACTGCATTTATTGAATATACTGTACCAAAAGCATGTGGTGATGGTGAATATACAGATGTGGATAGCTATGTGTACATACATATTTTTTTTTATGTTATGTTACAAATTTATTTGGAGATTTCAGAATGTTGTGTTAGATACAGCTTTTTTGTAGCAATGTACCCACATGTTTATTTTTATATGTGGAAGAAGATACAAAATGATTACTGCTAAAACACGTGAGGATGATGTATTCTTTGTATTCTCTGATACTTTAGGCTAGGAGAACTCTAGTTAAGCTTCTGACTGTTAAAAAATCAATGTCTAATCCTTTATTGGACTAATTGTACCATTAAATTAATACATCAGTGAGAGAGAGATGGCTATGGTAAGGCACAGGACTTATCTATGAGCTGAAATAATCATGAAAAAGTCCGAATAATTCAGACTATTAATTCAGTAATCATGAATACATAGGATTCATTCATGTTTCAACTCTGAATCTTCATGTCCAAAACTGGATTAAGGTTCTAGTGAAACCTGGTGTCTAATTCATATGTAGTAAATTTGGAAAACAAGAATGGAAGAGACCTCTAAGTTCATCAGTCCAGTCATCTGCTAATGTAGATACCATGTCATAAAATCTCATTACTGTTTGTTGAATTCCATACGTTTATGGATCTCCATGCTTAGTGTTATGTCCACAAAATTGATATTTTATTTGGCAAAATTCAGTGTTAATAAGTTCATCTATACTAGCACAGTAGAATTTTAGAAATTACTTACTTGGCGTACTGGCCAGATAAACAGTTTGGTAGAGTTAATTCATTTGTAGTTTTTAGAATAAGTGGGTGCAGGATTGTCATCAGTCTCTTCTCTCACTGCAGTTCTGCTATCCTTTAAGTACAGAGCAATTTCAGATCTGCCCCTAGTGTTGGCATCCACCACTGGAATTAGTTGTTTTTAACAGATTCCTTGATTTCTTTATAAAGTGTTGGCTGACAGATAGGTGGCTTTCCAGACAGGTTTTGTGAACTACTAGTGACCTTTACCAGAACCAAATGACACTGTTAAATTCCCTCAGCCCTTTAGACTTAATCACTGCCTTTTGTTTGTTTTGGTTATTAATGTAGGTTCTTTTTAATTCAGATATGCAAATACAAGAATCTATCACCGTATGACAATATGTAGATTGTAGCAGTCCCAAGAGGACCTTGGATCCATAAACCAGTGGCTTTATTATGTAATGTTGCATAAATGCTGTATTTTCATCTGTGACAGATATAATCTTGAACCTGTATTTTTCATGTTACTTAACTGTTTCAGAACATCATGTGTGAGAGAACGCATCAAAATGGAAATTGCTTCTACAGAGGCAGCAATAAATATTGGTTGGGTATATTGCATTGTTGGGCTCCATGTGTTTTAGGATGTTCTCAATTCTCTTGCCCTAATCAACACTGTAAATACATGCTGCATTTCCTGGTGATCCATTTGTTGGATTAACAATTTGGACCTTGCAGTCTCTACCATGCGATTTGATTCTTTACTGTATATAGTCATAGTTATTTAAGAGCATCCCCTAACAAAATTACTCTAAAACCTCCTATCTTTTCTAGCTCTTCAAAGAAAGGCAAATGATGCAAAGTCTGTGCATTATATGTGAGGTTAACTAGTAATTATTTGAAGTTTGACTCATTAAAAAGCTGAGAAAAATCTTTACTTTCATGCAAAAGTCTGTATTTCTGGTGACAGAAATTTGCCAGGTTCTCATCTAATTATTGGGAGAGGTAGTGTTTTGTTTTGTTTTGTTTTTAAAAAAGGTACTTATATAATCTACAGCAAGGATTAAATTAGTTGTTATCGCACTATTGAAATACATCAATATTTGCAGTGATATATGTTAAAAATGAAAAAAAAAAGATAAAGGGCAAATATTTGTGTTTGATTCTGACAATTTTGAGTAGGAGGTTTGAGACAAAGTTGGCATATTGCTTGCATTGAATATGCCCTTAAAGGATTTTGCTTAAGTCATTCTCTTTTAAAGTCTTTATAAACATGTAGTTCATGTCCCATTTTTTATCTACTCTCTGCTTTATGCCGTTGAGTTAAAATAGAATCAATCACAGTTCCCCACCTTGTCTTTCAAGTGAGCATAGTACTGTGATGGCCATGTACCCTATTTAGTTTTCGGGTCCTTTATTGTGTCAGTGATACCACTGTGTTTCCTGTGGAGCCTGAGTACTCTTATGAATGACTTTCCAGCACTAGACGTAGTATATACCAATTTTCTATTGTATGCCTTCCTCTGTGGATCAATATGGATTTTAATTAACATCCTAACAAAATTATAGTTATGCTCAAAGGTCTCTCTCCCCTTGTGTCTTGCCAGGAACTTGGTCTTCAGCAAGTTCCTATCATGCTAGACATTGTCAAGAACAGACATAATTGAAATCGCTTTTCATTTATCCTGAGGCAAAGACACTTTCCTTTTCTTTCTTTCCTCTTCAGTAGATATGCACAGAAGTTTGCTAACTGGGGGGATGGAGCTGCAAGCCTACTATAAACATCAAAGATGACTTGATATAGAGATTCTTGGAAGAAGTTTCCACCATACTTGGAGTGTCATGACATTGTTTCATTCAACTGCTTTTCCACATTGCATTACATTAATAACCTCCTTGCAGGTTTCTTGGCAGATGAGGAGAAAGGGAGGCCTTCAGTAGAAAGTTGGATGATGATTTTGAATGAATGAAAATGAAGATGAACTGCTAGCCTTAAAGCTAATATAAGGTAGTCAGAACACGAAGAGCCGTGAAGTAGGTCAGTACTTTTGTCTTCTTTTTTTTACATCAGTTTTTCTACAGAACTGCATTTACAAATGTTTAGCTTATATTCACACAAAGCACTGATATTTCTGTGTCTCCTTGACTGTACACTATCCTAAATTGTTTTCTGTTGTTTTATCCCTTCTGTCATGTAGCTTTTGAAATCTCTTGTGCTAATAAGCATCTGATAGATCTCACCAGGAGTCTTGGCTTCATCTTTAGTCTTCCTTCATTCTAACAATGCTGCCTACAGTACATACTGTTCACAGGGTAGATCTCACATATTGCTGTTCAGCTGCCAGGCTCTTGAGTAATAAAGCCTGTGTTTCATTTTTGAATTAATGTAGATTATGATTTTAGAAGTGTTCTTGCCCTGACAGAAGACAAGTCTAATGCTACATCCTTAACCATGGCCGAGGAGTGCACAGCAGTCTGGGGAATGACTGGATCACTGACCACTTAGGATGCATTGTAAAAAATACACTTTATCTGACAGGGTCTTCTTGAAGTGGAAGAGCTTTATCATGCTCCGTCTGGTTCTTTTGTGGGGGATTTAGAAACTTGGCTGTTTAGTTCACAACACTATCTTTTTTTTCAAGGTTCTGTAACATTAATGCTAAAAAAGAAAGCGTTTAATGCAATTTCA
Organism: Anser cygnoides; assembly: GCF_040182565.1. NCBI lineage: Eukaryota > Metazoa > Chordata > Aves > Anseriformes > Anatidae > Anser > Anser cygnoides. The sequence goes on from NC_089878.1 coordinate 23,662,010, forward strand.
AATTATATACAACCGGCCTAATAGTGAGTTTTATTATTTAGATCCTGTTAGACTTTGAGATGTTTGGCAGTGCTGCTTAGACTTAAAAAGTTGAATCCAATATTAATCAAAGCCAGAAAGCCCATTTGCTCTGACTGGATTGTTTTGATGTTCAGTTGTCTAAATATTGCATTACTGTTACTTACCTGAGGCTCCTTTAGGCAAAAAGGTAAATTTGACGCCTCTTACCTTCTTCCTTTCTGAAATTTAAATAGCGTGCCCTATTCTTCCTGTGTTATAGTATTCAGAAATCCCAGGATGATCGCTTGTAACCTTTAAAGCTTGCAACTGATGTTTCTTACTGTGAACAAACAGATAACACTATATGCAATGGCAATGGGAAGTAACCCCAAATGTTATTAACATCATATATACATTATCTATTAATTTCTCTCTGTGTATGTTCTCTGGTAGCACGGTAAAAAATTACCACCACTTGCCCTCACTGATTAAAGAAAATAGTGATACTGCTGTGTTTTAACATGGATTGGAATCTAACTAGGTACCTCTTTCAGGATGTACATTATTATTTTCCATTAAATCCATTAGACTTGAGGATAAAACATTTAGATCACTCCTTTACTTAGAATAACTTATACTTTCACTTATCCCTTAACAGATATTACTGTCAGCTGTGCCATATCTTGTACAAAAACTGCATATACGCCATCACCAGCTTAGATGTCATTCTATTAGGAGTTGCTGCCTCAGCAAAATGAGAATATTAATCTAAAAGAAGTGTATTTTTTTTTCCAGGCAGTGTAAACAAATCTATCCTACTTAGAACTGCAATGTCAATATTTTGTACTGCCTGTGTTGACTTACTCATTGTGTTTTTTGGCATATAGGACAACTCTGAAGATTCCATTTTTGGCTTTTCATTTTAGGCCAGTTCAGGGTATTTCTGGTCCTTATCTTAGATTATTTTTTTCAGACCCTGAATAATTTTCATATGTATTTAACTATGTTCTGAAATGCCTTATAAATTCCTGTATATTTAAACAAAGTCCCATGCTTCATTGAAAATTCACTCCTTGGTGGTACAGGGGATGGGTACTCCAGCAAGTGTGTTTCATTCTGGACAAAAGCGTTGGCAATTATGTTTGTCCAGTGTTCTAGAGGGTGTCTGTAACTGCTGAAACTTTTCTGGTGTTGACATCAGTTTGCAGATCTTCCATTGATTACTGAAAAAGGAAAACCTCGCTACCTGGGAAGATAGGAAAAGTTAGCTGAGCGTTTTTAGCAAAGGACACAGATGTCTTCTGACCTGTCTCAGTCAATGCTTGATTCCTTTCAATACTGAAATGTTTTAAATACTTGTTCAATAGGTAATTTTTGCTTTACTAGTGCTTAGGATATTTGCCAGTTTAAATTATACCGTTGTAGGAGCATTATGCCAATACTATTGTTACACACCTGTGGAAAATATAAAAGGTTTCTGATGCAATTATTAACAAAGAGGATGAAACATTAATTGACTTGCTGAATATTTTCATTAGAAACATTTTGCATAGGTGTACATCAGCAGCTGGTTTAGACATAAATTCTTTACATATGTTCCTCATTCCATAGCTCATTCCAAAGCATCATTATACTGTTTGTTTGTCTGGTAGAGCCGGTCAATGATAGCCTCATCGTGAAACCAGCTTTTTGAGTTAACTTCTTACCTAGATTTGTTGTTTCCACTCTCTAGGATGTACAAGTTTGCATAGCTTTAGCCTTAGAAAGTCCTGGATCTTGCTCAGTATTTTTCTGGCTATGCTCTCTTCCATCTTGTCCCACTCCAGTTCAAATGCTGTTCAAACGTCCAGTTGAAAATGCTGTTATACAAGTAAAAAATGATTGTATCTTTAATATTATCAAAGCTGACTTTGAAGAAAGAGCAGAAAAAAATATTCTCTCACAGAGGTATTCACTGCTCCTGTCAATAGTTCTCCTGTGCTAATGGCACATCTGTCATTTCTGTGTCCCTACCGTACATGTTCTGTGGGCACTTGCTGATGGGCTGCAAAATGATGCAATTATTGCCTTGTTTTCCTGTATGCTAACCTGTGTTTTTCCACATAGTGGTTACTAAAGCATGTACAACTCCAAGAATTGTTTTTGTAAGATGACAGCTTGAAATCTGTAAACTTATGGCCAGTGCTTCTTGTAATATTTCTAGCAATATTTTGAATTCTTTCTAATGTTGGAAGGCTATTGGCTCCTGTAAGTTTCCATCAGGCAAGTCATGCCCTCAGTAGTGTTCACTAAAATGCATGGTTGCCTCTTTCAATCTAGGATCACTTGTAAATCCACTCCTCTCTGGTCTCAGTTTGAACAGGTATGCCACTAGTGTTCCTTTATCAAACAATTGTAGGGAACAGAATTCTTCAAATTCTAGAATAATTTTAGAGACATGTTCAACTGAATTTATTGAGATCTGATATATGAAGCCTATGTTTCAGAGTTAGTGGTTATCTGAAGCACCTGGCTACCTTTGTCTTTTTCTGACACCTTACTCCTGCAGACGTAGAATTTCACTTTGCAATTCACAATTTTGGGAAGTAAAAGTTAGTTGAGCACTGTATTTGCTCTATTTATTCTTGGGGGGTATTTTACTTAGCTTCCTCTAACTGCTGCATGACAAAGCGTGCAGTGAGACTTTGTGATTTGACATGTGCATGAGTTCTCCACCTTCATCTGTATCTTCCTCCAAAATGAGAGATCATCAGCACCACTGCAGATAACCCATTTGAAGGGACAGATGGAACACACAAGGAAGGACAGCACAAAGGTGAATGCTGTGGTCTTCCCATTTAGCTGTAGTCTTAGCACCTCTTAGACCTGTTATTGTCTCAATAGTCCAGTGACAATCTTGGCATTGGCAGGAAAGTTTCCATTAGTTTCTGTCTTTTCCTAATGGTAGCCTTTCACAGTAGCAGCAGAATTTATTTTGCTGGCTTAGCTTCACCCGAAGGCCTGGCTTTAATTAGATCACCCAGCTGTCACTGATTCTGTAGACCTTAAACCAGAATTATGTAGCAAAATGTGGACATGAAGGATGCCTGAAGCTAGGTCCAAGCATGTTGAACATCTTTCAGTACAATCCTGTTGTAATTTGGTGTGTTCCCAACACCAGTGCTTGTGTAGATACATGATTAGATAGATAAAAGATCTCTCTGCAGCTGATCTTAAAAGTGTTAAAGTGACTGCTGATACTGAAGTTATGTTGATACTTCATTAGTCAAAATCCCACAGTTTACAAAAAAAAATCTGCAAAATTTAAGATGTTAAGTTAGTTATAGTACTAAGGAGTCCTTCTTGAATACATGTTTTTAATCATTTCATTAGGATTTGTTAAATCCTAATATGTATGTGCTAGATTTAATAGAAAGTACTTCGAAGATTTGGGTTTTAGCAGGTTTTTCTCAAAAGATCTCCCCTCTGCCCTAATCACAGTTCTTCTGACACCCATTTTTGTTGCCAGCCTGAAGCAAATTTGAAGGCGTTGCCTGGCGCACAAGTGGCCAGGGTTCTCCTGGCCCAGCAAGAAAAGTGGTTTGGAACAGGACATCCATCACTAATAAACAACAGGAAAAAGGGTTATATATCAAGGTTGCCCATGTGAGTCAGTCCTCTGAATCTATTTCACTGCAAAAATAAGATGCACAGATTTTTTTTTTTTGTCTCACAGCTATGGCCTGAGAATTATTTTTTTTTTTTTTTTTCAAATACATCAGTGAATAGGAAAACAAGTGTAGGGGTTTCCCAAAGAAGATACTAATAAAATTACAGAAATTAGAAAATTATATGTCATAGTCTTTACTTACAGAAAGGCAGAAGCATATGCTCACAACGGCAAATGTGTATGCAAGTAATTGTAGCAATTGTACCTTCTGGAAATTAAGAGAGGAGACTGTCTAGGCAGCTGTCTCGTGTATTTCTAAGAACTCTAGAATAGTAGAATAATGTTTTCATTTCTTAGGTTAGTAAAAAGATAGAAAGAAAACTTAGAATATCCCACAGATCTGTGATGATGCTGATAATTAGCGTTTATACAATCAAGTACAAAGGCAGCCAGTTCTAAAATGACCTCCACTAAGGCAGACTCCTTACAGGATTAATTTTAATTCTTGAATTTTCTCTTGTGTGCTGACTCCTAATGGTGACAGAAATTGGAAACATTTTTGTTATTCTATAGCCAGGCATTTTCTCCTTTTTAGAAGAAATAGAAATGTTAACTGAACATTTACCCAGATGTTTACCAAAATGAAGTTATTAATATGATTGTTTTTGGGACAGTGAGGATTAGGGAGAAGACAGAAACAATCCTGCTCATGAAATATATTAAACTTAAGACTGTGATATGTATCATGTATGAAAATACATGTTCATATACTTGTGTAGTTCCTATTGAGCACAACCCTCCTCCCCTCTCAAACCTGTCATTTTTAGGTGCCTTTCTCTGGTGGCCTTTTCTTGGCACTCAGGAGTTGGCCTAGCTTTTTTATACAGCTATTTAAGAAAAAATATTTAGCCTGTGTTTAAAGAAAGAAAAAAAAATGCCATATAGACTGTGGAGAAGATGTATTTGATATTAAATGCTAGAGAAGTAGAGTTTTAACTTTCTTTGTGCATACTAGAATTAAAGCACATTAGTTGAAAATTTTTCAGAGCACGATTTGACAATGCAACTTTTTTTTCTTGCAACAAAGTCCAATTTCCTCTTGTAGATCAAGTTGTAGTCATCTGGGAAGTTCCTGCCCTCAACCGTTAGTTATTTCTCTCAACTGGAATTTGAAGTAATGTGCTACAGCCGAAGTAAAGGCAATTTTAATGTGAGGTACTTTGACTTGTTCTGAAGTAGACCAAAATTGCTCCTATCTATGCTGGGAAGGGTTGTCTCCAGTGGATGGGTAGATACTGGGACTTGAATGTGGTGAAGTTTTGAAACAGTTGGATCTGCAGCTCTGTTTGTGTCCCTAGCTTTAGAAGAACTCACTTAGAAATCATGAATTCCCATCGTTTTCTCGTGGTGAAAAAAAAATACATGGCCTTACTAAAAGGTAGTCTTCATGATTACTGATGCAAAGTTACCATAAATCACAAATTGGGATTATGTGATTATGCTATTAGTGGTTCACCTCACTGTTAATATGTGTAATATATAAACAGAGATTATATGTCTTCAACTGGGTTCTACTCTTCTTAGTTGTTGCATCTTATCTAACATGCAAGAATAAATTTTATTCCTTTAGTGGTGACTTTCATCTATATTTTTTGTTCATAATTGTTTAACCAGAATAGAGAAAACTAACAGCAGTAGCTTATTGTGCATTTATTGTGCATTTACGTACGTGTACATATGCATTTATGTATATACATGTAGGCATACATGTGATCACACCTGTGTGGGCCAAAGCATCAAAAGTATAACTAAAAATCCATACACTAGGGCACCCATGAAACCTGTAAATTATAATTCATTAGTGATTTAAAAAATAATAATAATCTTTTCTATTGCTAGAAATAAAACCTTCTCTCAACATTCAGTATCACTAGTCCTTCCCCCTCCACAAGAATTTAGTGCTTAATGTGTTTTTTTTTTCTTTCTTTAAAATTGAAGAATTTTATTAGTTGCTAAAGCTATTCAGTAAGAGGGTATTTCAAAAAGAAACGTAAATTGTAAAATTCAGCTGGGACACTTACTGAACTGTTGGTATTGTTTTGTCAAAAACTGATTTAAAATGAACTAGAAAATTGCCGAACCATCAAAGTATGGGATGTGGGAAAGTTAATATATTAAAAAAACACTATCATGAAGAGAAAAAGTGCTATTTTAAAAATGATATTTTAAGAAATTCACTTATAGAGAGAATAGGGCAAAATCATAATCCTTTATGAGCCCAATAAAGACTGCCTGGCTACTGCTGCTTGATACAATACCTTTCTTATTGAAGTCGGGGAAAAAATCTACTATGGAGGGCTTTTTTGTGCTATATAGGTTTAGTTGGCTTTTCAACTTAAAGTGGAAGAATAATGATACCGTGATAAGCGTTCTTTGGACTGGTGAGGCTGGTGCACAATGCCCTGGACCAGCACGTGTGCATAGCAGCATGCGTACAGCAGGGCTGGTAGCCCGGCAGCCAGGATGCCAGGGTTTAACAGGCGGTGGCTTGGCTTCATAGTGGACTTAGAGTAGTGGCTGTTTTCAAAACAGAAATATGCTTTTATCTCATCACCAAGACTTGGGGATGTTATTTTTGCTTTAGGGTGTGCAAGTAGCTGAAGGAGAAGCAAATCCATTTATTTTTTGTGGCTTCTCGTGAGTGGCCCACTGTGTGGCATTTTGGAGGATGAAAAAACAAGACGTCGTTTTACTTTAGGTCACTTGTTAATGTTTGTTTAAATAGTTAACTGGGGCATGCAGAGTACAGACAAAGATAAGACTGATTAGTATTTGCACTTTGCTTTGTATTTGTGTAGCTGGTGTTCCTCTGAAAACTACCTGGTGGTAGTAAGGCAAGGTAAAATATTTGCATTTCCTAGTCCTCTTCCTGCATGACTCCTTTCTCTTCAGTCTGTTCTTATATGTCCTTATTCATGGTGTGGAAGTCACTGCAAGAGTGTGGACTGTTTAGTCCCTGATTACATTCTGAGCTGTAATAAGATTTTTTGTGGTGTGTATGTGTTAGAAATATGGATTTTCATGAAAATTCAAATCCAAGAGACTACTGCTCTTGTTTTTTAAGAACGCCTGTCCTTAAAGGGAACACCAAGTAGAAAATACTTCCACCTGAAATTGGAATCCAAAATGATTACAAGCACCACCTAAGATTATTGCATATGAAGAAAAAAGATGCTTTTTGAAGTTGTTTGCTATTTGACAATATTTTATAGAAAATTCACGTCCTGTCCATGCTGGTAACAAAATTCCCACAGACTTCAGTGGACTCAGAGTTTAACTCCTGTTAAACAACTGCCGTCAGCCACATTCTGCCATGGTGTCTCTGGCATTCTGTGTCCCCTGAGGGAGTCTGTGTGCAAGTCCTGTGCTGCAGAGAAAGGTGCTTGCTGGAGACAGCAGCACTGAGCCTGAGCAGGCCTCAGAGCTGGAAGGAGCAGAAAGACCAGAAAACGTTTGGTAGTGTCATCTGCACGTTTACAATAGTGAAAGAGGATCTCTCTTAAGCTGTTTTAAAATGAAATTATTGCATTTCAACATATACTGCTTAACTTTTCAATTGAATTTTTGCCTATCCAGTCATCTACAGCAAGTGTTAAATACCTTGAAAAATCTTGCTGTCTGTGTTCATTTATAACACAGTGTCCATAGGCAGAAATAGGTGCTGTTCCTAAAGCACAGCCTGTCCCACCACCATCAAAGCCTTCAGTTCCTTACAGAAAGCCTCTTTGCTGCAAGTGCACTTTTTAAAGCACACTACCTATGAGCCATTTAAGAAACAGCAGAGGGTTCAGATGTGTTTCGTTCCCTGGGAGCCTGTGTCTACCTTTCAGCCATTTCTGCACCCTGACTCTTCTCCAAACCACGTGGGGAAGGATGCTTGAAACCAGTTGTCTCTTTGTATGTCGTGCCACTGTTTCCTCCCACCTGCTTCATTCCTCCATGCCCAAGTGCCTCGCAAGAGCAGCAGAAGGCTTCTCTGGTGGAGGGGAGTCCAGCTGTTTTGGCTGCCTGCTGCTTTAGCAGCTGAGACCCAGATCTCTCCTCTGGCACAGACAAAGCAGGCTTAATGCTGCTCATCAAAATATGTTCACTGCAGTAAGCATGGGGAAAGCGAGCCAATGGGAATGCAATATGAATAACTTGAAAAACTGCAATTATGATTAACACTTCAGCTACTATTTACTTTAACATTTGACCAAGATAATGCTGCTAATTTCTCTTAGCTCAATGTGAAATTTAGAGTCTGATTGTTCTAATTGGCAGAAAAGGGAAAGCTGCCAAAAATACACACTGATTTACCTCCCTCTCGATTCTGTTGATGTCGCTGAAGTTGCACAGGATACTAACTATTAAAGAAAGTTACTTTGGGGCTTTGGCTTCCTTCTGCAAACATCCGTCTTTGATCTAAAAGCTCAGAATTTAAGACCCACCAAGTTAATGCTGCAAAACAGACAAGATGAAAAAAATCCATTAGCTCATCTTTCGCAGCTCTGCAGCATCCTGCTACTTTGGGGGCATTGGCCTAATTGATCTTTACAAATGTAAAATTACAGATGAGCCAACCACTAGAAAACAGTAGCAATGGTGAACAGAAAAGACATCTGTGGATTTGATATGGACCATTTAAGTATCATAGCTTATAGAAATAACATATGAAGCATTTAGAAGTATTCGGGTCTACCACTGAACATCTTCAGGCTCAGACACTTATGAAGATTATATACTGACATGAGGGTGGACTGGTGTAATCTAAAATCTGTTAGGCTACCAAATCTGTCATTAAATCAGTAAAATCTACCTCATTGTTCCAGAAACTGGTGTGATGCATGGATGGAAGAGTGATGTTGGGGAACCTTTTGCTGCCATGAGGATATTTATCATTGTAATAGAGAACAAAGTGAAGGCCCTCATGTAACATGTAGCAGAGACAGCCTAGGTGTTCTCGTCCCCTAAATCTTTTTCTAGAAAAGGAAATTGAAAATACTTGCTGCTTGGAAGCAGCAGGACCAAGGGGATTGTCTTTTTTTTTTTTTTCCTTTGCCCCTTCCAAAACTATATCAATATCTTTCCATTGGTTTGCAAAATTTCTCTGTGTTTTAAATAGTATTTTTGTAACAAGTGGTATAGGTTGTACATCACCTGTTTTATCCCTTTGCCAGTTATGAAGCTCTAAAGCTATTTGCATTTGTCATGCTGTATTTCATTATTTTTTTCCTGAGTAGTCATTAAAAAAAAAAGTGAAAAAAAAAAAAACACAAAACAAACAACTCCTGAAATCGAGAATGGTTTGAAAATACTTGGAGAATATTTGTGGGCAAGGTGGGGATGGCAGGCAACAATCTCCCCCACCGCAGTTTGGACAAATTTTAACAGCATCTCATGAACAGCCACCTGACTCATGTATTCATCTGTATTCTAGTACAGACTGTTTAATCATGTGTGTAAGCAGCAGGATTGCAAGATCTAGGAATATATCTAATAACCTTTCAAAAAGTAGCATAGAGTTTGAGCCAGGCGGCTTCCTAATGTCAGTATTCTGTATAGCTAAATCCGATGCTCTGGTACTGGTTAGTGACACTGGTGACATTGGCTGGGGCTGTGGGCTGCTGCCTGCAGGCAAAGGGACACAGGTAGTTGTTGTAAGGGGGTGTGTGCTTCTGCCAATTAAAGCCCAACTGCATTTTTCAAATGCTTATAAAGAAAAAGAAAGAACTTTTGGTGTGGATTTACTTAATGTGAAAATCAGGACCTCTTAAAATTGATGAATCTGGAGTTAGCCAGCTGCCTGTTGATGATATTTCTGTCACGCTATCAGAAATAATACGGCATCTGACAGCTAAAGCAATGAAAAGATTGGTGATTGTTTATGCCATGTATGTTGCTTAACACATTGCCCAGTTTTGGTACAGCCTCCCTTCGGGAAGGTTGACTCGTAGTGCGTTTTTACTTGCATGTGCTTACATACTTTTTATGTTATTAAATATCACATTTTCAACCTCATTTTCCCTTTCAGGTTTATAACTAGTGGCCCCTCTGCAAATCTTTATGGTTTATGTATCTGCTAAGGAATGATAACTATCCATGTACTATTTTAGCCCAACAGGCACGTGAGATAATATGGCTTAGTCCTTTTTCATTACAGTCTGTGTTGTCTTGCTTAGTCTCTGGGTGAAGAGGGGACATGTGGGCAATGGCACTGGCTTAACTCGTTAAGCCAAGGTAATTTGATTGTGTGTCTGAGTTTTATCAAGAACAATCAGTGCAATAGTTTTGGAGAGAAGATCTATCAAAGGACAGACATCCCTGAAGTATCTTGAGTATTCTCCAAGCTCTCCCCTCCCCTCCGCTCTCCTTTTCAACCATACATTTTAGGATTTCTTTATTTGAATAGTAGTGCTTTGGGTAGATCAGAGATCTTATGGGAAATGAAGGAAGAGGGTCAACATTGCCTCTCCTTTCCTCAGCCTCCTTATTCTATGTTAGTCTCCAACTTTCTTTGACTCCCTGGGGTGTTTTTGTCACCCTATACAGAACGCACTGCCACTGCTAAAACACGTGGCACAGCAGAAAGGTCTCGTTTTATTCCTGTTTATCACTGAGGATTCACACCCTTCAAGACTTTTACTTGAAATCCGGCCTTGGAGATCTGGCCTTCTCAGTTGGGGTGGCAGGGAAAGCTAACAGTTTCCTTGGTTGGAAAGCATCAAATTGGATAAACAGAAAACAGGGGCCTGGAGAGCGGGAAAGCTCTTGATGGTGATTAGTTGTCATCCTGCTTGTCAGAACAAATGAAGAAGAGGAGCACAATGTTTGCACTGTTTGAACAAGCCTCAGAGAGCAAATTAGATGGTAAATGTGATCATAATTTGCCTGCCTTTCTTGAAACTCCCATGGTGCTATTAGTGTTTTTCTTTTTTCAGGTTAAAAAAAAAAAAAAAGCTTTAACAAATACATACTTCTGTGGAAACTGAAGTGCACTGAGGTTGTTTACGGAGATAATGTTTAAAGATTTCTGTGGTTTATGTGATAGTGCTTATTGCATTTACATAGTGTAGGCTGGTGCAAAGTGGTGTGTCATGTCATTGGAAAAAATGTATTTCAATACTGCACATGATGTGAAAAAAGATATAGGTATATATCCATGTAAATATATATTTAGATACGTATTCACATATAAAATAAACTTGTTCCTGAACTTTATATTGTACTTGGATGATACTGTTGATAAACCAATTAAGGTATTTTTTGGAAAGATGTCTGGAACGCAAACTCTTCTGTCCTATTTTCCTGTGATGATGTGCAGAGGCAGGCTATGCCCCTTGCTGAACTGCCAGCAAACTTCAGGTGACCACAACTGTTTCTAAATAAGAAAATCAGCACTTCTGTGTTTTGTGTGCATAGAAATGTGGAGTATTCTATAGCATTTAGATAATGAGTATGGGGTGGAGAATGGAGGAATGCTACTTACAGTTTATTTTACACATGAAAGTATTTCACACATAGCAGAAATTGTTAGTGTAAACAAGTATCAATTAAGAGAACAAGTATGAGCATTGTTGGAGAATAAGGTAAAAGCTGTGATGTGAAAGGGTCTCTTGGGCGAAGACAGATGACTGACAGTGAAAAGATTTAAAGTATTTTGATTGCTTTGCAATGAAATCCGAACCTTTGGAAACTAATAAAAATCGACTGAGCTTAATTAGAGATGTAGAGGAAGCAAAAAATCCTGTTTAAAAAACAAGTGCTTGGACTGTCATATCTCTGATTTGTAGTCACCCAGCTAGACAGAAGAACAGACTGCATTCAAAGTCAGAAATTTCCTCAATATATTATATTAAAAAAAAAAAGCAAAACAAAACAAACACACAAAAACCCAACATCAATAATTGCAGATTCACTATATCACTATGATATAGTGATAGGTAGGTAAAGACAGGAGAATGTAAAGAGGAGCATATTTATTTTTATCTCTTTATAAAATCATCTGTAGTATACCAGGCAGCTCAGAGTGGTCTTGCTGACGCTAACATTTGCTCCCTATCAAACTGCATTTGCCTCTACATCTCTCTTCTTTACCTTTTATCCATTGTGGTAGGGACCCACTGGTAAAATACTCTGCTGAAGGGCCAGGGCCAGTGTGTCAACATTACCTAACGTGAAAAAGCGAAATTATGTCCTAAAGCAGAGAATTCTGTGCAGTTCTTGCATGCTGGCTCTGGTGGGCTGTGGTGCACAGAGCTTTAGGAATTACAGGGGCTCTTGGAGTTTCCTTTAGAAATGAACCTTGTTCCGCATCATCTCCAGCAAAGCTCTGTGATGGACATAGATATTCTCTATTGATCTGCTGGGACTACTTCAGACAGAAACATGTACATTTTTTGTTCCTGTGTATTTTCGATGAGCTCGGAGCAGAGCAGTAGAATAAATGAAAAGTGTTTTGTTTTAGTCAGTCAGAACAGTGCCAGATATTGTACTGTGCAAATACAAGCTGGTAAGTGTACACTTTGGCTGATGCAGTTTTTACCAGTATTTTAATATACTGAAGTTCCAATGAATCAAATTATGTTTATAATACAGCTGGCAACGTACTAGTGTGTTACATATTAGTAATGCACAGTGACAAGCAATTACATTTCATTTTTCTTTATTGACTATTTGAGGCTTTAAAATATTTATTTGGCAAGTTTGTGTCTCCTTTTTGTTATTTTTAATGATATGGGTACTTAGCAGGCGCATACAGTAATGATTTTTAAGCTGTAATAGAAAGCACATAGGATATGAACAGTGATGTGAAATAGATTAATTAAAATCAATGTTATTTCACTGAATACTAATTGAATTATTAATGCTTGGATCAGGGTTTTTCCCCATTTTGTGATTATTCAGCTTGTTGGCTGATGTATGCTTTTCTGTTGATGAAAGCCATTTCTCCATCTTGCTTTGTTGTTTGTTTTTTCTTTTTTCCTGCCACTCATTAAGGGAATATGTTATCAATACAAAATAGATAGATAGGGACTTGCTCACAGCAGATTTACTTTTTGCAGTGCTGTCTCCATCATCTCCACCAGCTGGCCCAATGCACTGGGGTGGCTGGTGGAGGAGAGCTGCAGAGAGACAGCTGCCCAGCACTGGACTGTCCTTTGGTTTGACCCGACTCCTGTTAGTGTGCTGCTGGATCATAGGATTTCAACTGAAGTAGACTACCAGTTCCTCTGTTTATGATGCCAACAATAAGGTGATAATTTTGTTTGCAAGTTCTTTTTTTTTTTTAATTTGAAGGGATAAAAACTCAGTGACCACATGAATAACTGCGATCCAACTGAATTAGAAGAATGGGTTCCCTTCCCCCCAACTATTTTAACAATTATATTATTAGAAGACAGTCTATAAAATTATATAATTTACCTCTTAATTATTGATTACCGTGAAATTAGAGAAGCAGAACAGTTTTGTGTGTCTATGTTTGCATGGAGCAGAAGAGACAATGTCTTCTGTTTGTGAGTCTGTTTTCAGAAAACCCAGTGTGGTAAATGGTTAGGTAGCTGTTTCTACAATAGCTGTGCAGATAGGCATCTTGCCCCCCTCCCTCCCCCTAATTAGAAATGTTTTCCAGAAACTCCAAAACCAGTTTGAAACTGAAAAGATTCCCATAGTGGTAAATTGTCAACAGGGCCTTGGCAAATGAGCAGTAGTTTTTGAGACCACTATGGAACAACCACAATTCATATTATTGAGACCTTTGGGAAAAATGCCTATGGCATGAGCTTCCAATATGCTACAAAAGACGAGAGATGTTACAATACCTCTAGCACATAAATAAGTAAGGACAACACATTGGTATATTATGGATCCTCAGCAAAACTAATGTTTTTTAATAACATTTGCTTAAATGTTATTTGTAGTGTTACAATATATTATCACAGATTCTCAGAACTCTCACAGCTGAACTGTAATTCTGTTCTTTTCTAGCCACAGGATTTGGTCTTCAGCTAAAGGCATTGTATGTCTCCAAAGCAAAGCGTAAGATTCCTCTCTTCAGTGGTATCTATAGTTCTGTCAGTTTGTCTCAGTAGGGTTACTTCCCTTCATTGTGAATCAGCAGTATGTATTATGTCAATTTTTTATTATCACTGCTACTTGCAAAAAAACTGCATTAACCAGTACTATGATTTGCATTTCTGTAATGCTTTCTGGAGGACTCTGAAACTTTACAAATTTGTTGTAAAACATGGTTTAGATTGGAAAATATTTTCGGCACTAATCACAGAATTAAAAGTGGATGCAGGAAGGCAGATCTTTGGACATCTCAGATTCTGAGTCATTTGTCCGGTGCATGTGTTATAGACCATCAAGCCGTTGTAACAGTGGACACAAAAGGCTTCACATACATTTCTTCACATATTCTTTCTCTTAATTATCCTTTCTACCGGATGGGACTCTTAAAATACTATGAACATGTTTAAGGCTCTGCTGATAAGCAAGAAAGGATTCATGAAAGTGCTTTATTCATGTTTTTCTTTTTCATTTTTTTTCTTTTCCCTTATTTTCTACCCTCCCTGATCTCCGTATCTCTATTCCTTGATCTGAATGACATTTCTGATATGTTGTGTGACAAGATGTTAGTGATATCTAGCCCTTCACCTGTCTAAGTAGTTTGTCAACACTGCTAGCAACTGAAGGAGGAAGGAATGTAACTTTTCTTCACATCAAAAGAATTATTCTTACTTCGTTTGGCAACAGCACTGGGAACAGCTTAGTGCGCATATCAAGTGTGGATCTTACAACTTTCTGCTGCTGCTGTAGTGGAATTGGATTAATCAGGCAGTCAGAGGAAGGAATGAAATGACTCATGTGCGGGACTTGGCATAATACAGTGTCCATGTCCCAAATCTTTCCTTCATATAAGCCTCAGCTCCCCACAGCCCTTCCACATAATTTCTCCGTAGATGTTAGCTAAATACTGTCATTCTAGACTCTCATCCAAAGTCCCAAAGATATGACCCCTTAACAAATACTTAGCCAGAGAGTTTGAGTTACTGCAAAAGATTTACCCCACTGCTTCTGTTAGATAAAACTTGTTGTTTAGGCATATCAAGGATTCAAAATTCTTTTGTTTGAGTCTGATCTACAACATTCCTCAGACAGATTTTCTGATAAAAGTGAGAGGGAAGAGATTGTTTGGATTTGACTTCTTGACCAGCTCCCATAAAACTAACTCTTAAGCTTAACCTCAAACCATTTTCCCTTGAATTCTGTTTTGCTGAAAAATAGGTTAAATGGATGGCAGTAACTTCCTGTATCCATCTAACTATAGATTCTTCTTCCAAATTTCATCTTAAGATGGATGGAATTGAGGAAGGGAGACTAAAGTCTTGGTGTAAGGGAACTTATTTTTTACCTCCTTCAGAGTTGTTTCTCTCAACTTAGAAGATACTGTTCCCATTCTAATACATATGATATTCTCTTGATTTGAATTTGGTATGTTTAATGGAATTTTAGAAGGGAGAAAGAAGGAGTCCTCGATCTTCTGCATTTGAAGTTAACAACAGACATGAACTATTCCTGTGAAATGTCTGGCTTGTATCTCAAGACATATCTTTATAATATTATTTTTGCTCTTTATGCGAAAGGAAAGTTTTCTTTTCATTATCCTTTGTAGTTGGGATGATAACTGTTTCAGGCAGTACTTCCTGTCCTCTTCAGTGCCTTGTGTTGAACCTCCACAAAAAGGCAAGCCTTTGAAACTTGTTGGCTTATTGGTAGAGCAATTCAAAATTAAGGCCTGAGATTGATCAGTAAAGGCTCTCGGACTTGGGACATATCGCAGCAGGTACATCCTTTCATCATAGAGATACTAAAATAGAGTGATTGAACAGTATAGAGCAAAATAATTCTCAGTGCATTCTTTTACTAGGTTTTGCAAGAGAAAAGCTTTGAGATCCATCATCATATTTGAATTGCATGTTTTTCCATCTTTATTGGTCTCCTGCAACTAAAGTCATTTGTGTTTAAAGTATTTTATTAATTGTTCTCTCCTTGTTGGTAATTCTTTTCCTCCATTGGAAAGATTTATTACCGTTTTTACTCCTTCCCATCTGTATTCGGTTGACAAGGCAGTGGGTAGCCATGCAAGAGAAGACAGGACTGATTTCTTTACGTGTAATTTTATCATTTCCAAGCTTGGGGATTCGCTTCATCAGAATTCATTTTGTATTCATCTAAAATATTCCTTATGCCACATAGGTTTGTAAAGTTAAGAAAATCATATTTCTCATTACTAATGGGAGGCTAAATAAATAGGAAGACACATAGGTTTTGGAATAGTTGAATATGTTGAATATGGACAGAAAAAATAATGGGGAGAGGAGACATAAATTCCTCCTAGACTGTTTCTGAGAAATAACTTTTCTGCAGTAATTTTTGATCTTTTATGTGTCCTCAGTTATGGTAGAATGCTTGAATTTTAAATTGCCTGTGGTAACAAAAGGTGACATCAGGTGAAACTGGAATTTAGCAGTGGGACTAATGGGATATTTCTTGGGAATCTGGTGTCTATGAAGGACCGGAGCTTGGAATGAGTAGGGAAAAACTCTATTTTGAAAGGTAAAGATGATGACAAGCATCAATTTGAAAAGTAAATGTTAAACTAACCTATATTAACTAAATAACCCATATAACCTAAACTTGCCTATATTAACTGAATTAACTAACTTTGCCTTTCAAAGAAGGATATTAAAATACTACCTAATATTATTTTGTAGAGGGGAACACATTGTAAAGCTCAATCTGATCATAATACAAAAGGCCTGTTTGGACTTTTTCTTTACCTCCTGTCTTTCCCTTGTAACAAAGCTACTATAGAGAGTTGATGAAAGAAATTAAAGATGTTTAGTCAAATTATTGGAGTATATGAATGAATTAACATTCATTTACCAGTAAAGATATGGTTTTATGGTTTAGTTACTGCTTATAACTGAATGGCATCTTCCACAGCATTGAATCATCTCCCACAGCCTTGAATCAATACTCTGGGTCAGAGACTGCAAAATGATTGACTCCCAGTGTGATTCCAAAGCTGAGATGGCCAACAGAGGAGGAAAAAAATGCTTAATGCATGAATGGAGATATAACACAAAGGAAAAATAGCAAGTTGATAAGTAAAAGAAAAGATGCTCAATCTTCACTTCCTATAGTGACCTGGTTCACTTTTAGAAATATTCTACACATATGCAACTGACTAGAGACTGATTCAAAAAAATAGCTTTTTGTTGAGTTCAGTAGGAAATACTGCCTTTTTAAAAAAGTGATAGAAATCCAAGCATATCATATAGCAGGAGTCTGGACAGATGAAGTTATGGCTCCTGATGATTCAGCACTAGCAGTTTTTCTGGACTCTAAATCACTGGCATCATTTTGTCCGTTCTTGGAATAATTTGATATGTTAAGTTTTTTGTTCCGTTTCTCTATTTGAGTTTGCTTGATAATGATTTACTGTCCATTCCTTTTGTCTCATATTTTATGTCTGGGAAACTCTTAATTGCAGCTTGTCCTTGGCAATAACTGGCATTTGTCTTAGTTTTTGCTCACTAGTGTTAGTCCAAATGCTTGTAGGAGTTTACTGATACCATAAACATTTTTGCTCAGTCACCAAAATCCTTATTGGTGGTTGGCACATAACACTGGCTTTGCCATCATACTTTCTCCAGCATGATCATATTTACTCTGTTGCTTTTCTCCTCTGGTTGTCAAAACCCTGCTCTGCTTCCCTGGCAGATGGGCTTCTTCTGACGGATCTTATCATTAGAATATATTTTATTCTTATGCCAGGATTGCCTTTCATGACAGCTCTAGTATTTCATCATTGCTAATTATTCCTCTCAAGTGCTTCTGAAGTGCTTTATTCCTACTTGACGTAGCCAAGGACAATATGGTTATGGCAAAAGCATTGCAAAAAATTCAGCAGAGGTAGCATCCAGTGGGTCTGGAGATATATCCAGCTCTTTTATACAAGCTCCTACCAAGTCAGATAGGAAACACTGCTGTTGCCAACAAGCTTTCTTGTACAGACCTATATCCTTCTGTAGCAGGAGATAGAAGAAAGACATCAGGTTCACCTACCAGCTCATCACACTGCCCTTGAGGAACTATTACAGCTCAACGGATTAATCAGATAGATTAATACTCCTGCTCTCTGGTGATTACCAGAGGTCTGTTTTGATGGCTCTCATTCTGGCACTTTTCCCACTGAAACCCTTTTCCATGTTAAAGTGGAACTAATTAATTCTAGGGCAATACTGAATGGTTTCTTTTAGGTTAACAGTTCAGTCAGTTTATGTCTTGATGCTCTAAGTCCCACTGAGATATCTTAAACCAATTCTCTAGACAGTGTAAGAAGGTTGCCTTGCTACTGGATGTGCAAGCTTTCGAATAAGTGAGATCACATGTAGTTGCAGTCTTAAACATTCGTATTTTTGAGTGGCATCTTTGTTAGTTTTTTCTTTCATGAAGATGCCATATTTGTCTTCTACTGACGATCACCTGCATTTCTTCAGTAGTACTTTCAGACAGACAGCATTCTTCTGCACAGGAATCATAATCTGCCATGTGATAACAGCACATGCCACTCTACTCCAGAAGTGGCTGTGCTGTGGTGACTGCCTTAAAGACAGTATCCTACCACATGATAGCAGCTGAGAGGCATGAAGTTTGAGATACAACACTGACAATGCTATGGGAATTATGTGCAATCTTTGGTCAGGCTCTCAGGTCTTTTTTAACAGAGGCAATAATATATATTACATGTGCAGCAAAGTCAAAAATAAACCTGCATACTTCTGTGATTATCAAATAATAAAAACCTGTGACTGTCAAATAATCAAAATAATCACTGCATCTTCAACGATAAAACTTTACATTAATATTTTTTGTTCCTGAATGTTTCCTTTCTAAATGATTTTGAGTTTTAAGCTGAATTCTTTGTCTAGATATATTCAGGAATCTTAAGCTGTCGTGGAAAAAGTCCAAGTATTGGCCTCCTCTTGAGAGCCTATTATCTACTCTTTTTTGGATATATTTTCAATTTGTGTTGAAAATACTTTCCAGTGTTTTATTATTCTCACAGCCTAGACAACAGATAGAAAACTTAGTTGTATCTCTACAACATTTGAAAATATTTATTTTTAAATATTATTAAGGAAAAAAATGTTAGCCTTTAATTAGTTCCAGAGGAAATGTAATTGTGGAAGAGTTTATCAATGTTCATCTTCTGTAAGCAAAAGAATTTTGAAAGAAACAGTTTGGCAAGCTGCTGTTAAACACCAATTCAAAAAATTCCAATCTGACTTCAGGGTAGGAGCATTCCTACTGGAAAACACATAAGGGTTTGCAATGATTTATATACTTACTTAGCCAATTCAGTGCTGTGGTGCTCAGTATTTTGAAGAATAAACTCTCTAGAATTAGGCAATTGGTAGCCTTGAGCATCTCTTTGTTCTCTCAGGTTTTGTGCTTAATTGATTTGCTACTTGAGTGGTATTTTTAATTATTGTTTATTTTTATTGTGTTGTCATTAATAGTTTTATTTCTTATTCTTTTGTTTTTTATTGGAGCGTACCACACATCTTGACTCAGAGCTCTTATTTATTCTGTATTAGTTACTAGGCTGGCAAAAGGCAACCCTGAAGGGACTCTGCCATTTCCAGTTGTGTCTAAAATAATCTCTGTACTGCTGTGAGCAGGGACTGTCCTCAAAAGCACCGAGTTTGATCCTCTTGTAGTGGAAACAGTATTACAGTGGTTTGATGATTTGCCATAAATGATTAGCAAATGGACAGGAAAGCCTTGGAGAAGATGAAATATATGATCCTCCAATTCAGGCTGCAGAAATAAGGGTGTTCTTGAGGAAACTTAGACAAAGTAAGCCACTTCTAATCCCCACTAGACTGACAGCAGTATTTCTATCTTATGTATTGACTGTCTGAGACGAGGCAGGCTCCATTTTTGCCTTCAGTGCTGGCTGGGAGCTATATATATATGAATCTCATCCTTTCTTAAAAACAACTGAAATGTGTATTACAGAAAGAGCTGGGATCATTTGGTAATGGTGGTGACCCTGTTCCTGGCTTTGCTAATCAATCATTGTCCTTTTGCCAATGGATAGTTCCATGTTTTACCTCACTGCAGGTGACACAGCCATTGTACAGATGATTTTCGTGTATATTCCCTTGAGTTAGTCTCTCTGTTCCAGTGTCATCCATCCATATTCTCTGTTCTCACAATCTATAAAATGATTGCAGTCTAAGAGAAGCTGAGCCTCCTAAATCTCCTGTTAGTGCTTCTAGGAGAAGAGGTCCATTCTTTGTACCTTTTGCACCTGGTTTCAGACTGTAAGGGAAATGATAGTACAGCACAAGATCTCATGGGAAGTTCTGCATACAGCTGATTTGAGGTACTACATTGTGCTTCTGGAATAATCAAATGTTTGTGATTCATAGAGAATAAGTTGGGCTCAAAAGGACTTCTGGAGGTCATGTAGCCAAGCCTTCTGCTCAAAGCAGGGCACATTCAAAGTTAGATCAGGTCAGTCAGGGCCTTGTCCAGTCGAGGCCTGACAGCCTCCAGGAATGGAGGTCCCCCCAGCCCCACCTGAGCAGCGCATTGTGGGGATCAGCATTTATTATGGGAGAGGTATCTGTACTAAGCTCTTCCCTTCAGCGTGGCACCTAAATGCACACTGCTTTTTCCATCGATGGATTTGCAATATGGTGCATTTCACCTTTTATTGCCACCTCACACAGAAGAACAGTGGGCAACTGCTAAAACATGGTTTGCAATGTACAATTTTCAAAAGCACTTTTTGGTGGGGGAATAGGGGGACACACATACATACATTGCTGTCATAGCACAGAGTAGAGAAAATCAGACACTCCTACCTCCAGCTCTGAGAGGGTCACTTCAGCGGTTCCCTTCAGGAATTGTGACTACAGCTGGAGAAAAACTGGTGAGTAAAAAAATGAGCACTGGTTAGCTTCTGAAAGGGAAATGTCAGTAGTGAAACATATTTGGTATAGCTAAGAGATTGCCAAGGGAGGACATTGTTTATTTGAGGTTCTTGAAAGGTATAGACATCAAGAAAGAAGAGATTTCTTCAGAGAGGGACATGGGACTGTAACTAATGGATTGGGAGAATTAATGGGATAATAAAATAATTAAGAAAGCAGAAATTTCACCTGAGGCTGTCAAATCTGACATAACTGATAGGAGATGGAATTTCCTAGGTTATACTTGAAGAAGAATTAATTCAGGAAGTGTCAATTGGCCAATAAATCATTTCAGTTGGAATTGCAGAAGAGGTTTGTAGCTTCCAAAAGAAAATTGTGTTTGTTTTTGTGTGTGAAAAGATCACCATATAGTATGCCAAACTCTGTATAAATGTTGCCAGCATGGACTCCCTGAACAAAGACTGTTTCATCACTTTAAGCACAGACATCTTGTAGATTACTGGGCAGTGAGAGGTTTTTTTATTTGTATTTGAGTAGTTTTCTTTCTAATTTTAAAATGAGTCTCTCAAATGTTCTGCTTCTCTTCTTTCATTTATATTTTATTTCCTTACTGTCTTCATTTTTCACAAGCTAAAATCAGAGCAATAATGTAAATACTTGGGTAAGAGCTCTGAATGAGTCTCTCTTATCTCACTTCTGTGCATTTTTACTGCTCTCCCTTGCATTTAATCTTTCTTTTCCCCTTCCCTGTCATACTCCTGTCAGCCAAAAAAGAGGTAAATTACAGGGAAAATGGGGTGGCTCTTGTCCTCTCTTATTTTTTAGATGTTTTCTCTCTTCAGAAGGTTTGCAGCTGGTTTCATTTTGTTTCTGTTTTTTTTTTTTTTTCAGCTAAGAAACTACCTCAGAACATATCTGCAAGAGCGATCACTGTTTTTTTTGTGTGTTTTCTGTGATATTCTGCAGCACAGATAATGCTATAAATACAATGCTACATCTAGCAGCAGACTAAGATTTTTGTCATTTTAGCTTCATGTGCACTAGTTCTTCTACAGTTTCTGTTATCATCCCAGGCTTGTGACAAGGGAAGGGCTGAGTTTGTCACTAATGTGGATCAAATCCCTTCTCTGGTTAGGATCCACCACTACTGGGAGGAAAAGTAATTTCCAGGTTGTTTTTACTTGATATTTGTAGTTAGATCAATTTATAGCAACTCAAAGAGCCTGCTGGATTTTGTGGAGACTGCTATATTTACAGTCAACGTCGGGGTTACCAGTAAGTAGCCAACAAGCCCACTATGGAATGGGAGTGACATTATCAGTCATCTTTTCTCCTGTCTAGACTTGCAAGCAGGGGAAGTGCATTCACTTGTCTGAGCTAGTGTAGGAGGTTGTATGTGAACATAGATAAGAAATTACCTTTATTTATGGGAAGAAATCTTTCTTCCCTTTTGAACTGGCAGGCTGAGCGAAACGGTTACAGTTCTCCTTTAAGTAAATGTCAGCGTGATGCTAGACTTGCCTCAATCAAACCTTAAAACAGTTATTACCGCAAGACAAGGAGATTTCTGTTCAGCTGGCTGGTTGGCCTTCTTGGACATGGCTTCAGCTGTTCCTTTGAAATTCCCATTGAAAATTTTTGAGTTTAGCATGAGCCAGCATTTTAAAAATACTGATTTTTGCAATTGCCCATTGTATTGTTAAGGAAGGGCGAGTATTGGTTAAGTGTGCGGCAGCAACAGCTTACTTTTCATTTCCTTGCTGTGCAGTGCAATCCATGCTCTTCTGTGGCATTCTCTTCTACTTGAAAAGCTTGACACTAAGTGGATATATATTTTTAAATATAGACAGGAAAGCTATTATTTTTTATTTAGCTTTTACTGTGTAATGGAATTTGTGACAAGGTTATTTGCTTCAATATAATTTTGTGTACTGATTAGTGTTCTTTGGAAGGGGCCTTGAGGCGTGTTGCACGAAAGATGCTATATAAGTAGGGAATGGAAGGGTAAACGACCTTCATTTAAATGCAGTCAAGTAATCATTATCAAAGTTTTAAGCAATTTGAACTGCCTAACAGGAGGTATGATGACAATAATTGCCAATGTCCTTAAAGGACAGCTGTACTCATTTGATCACTGCCACATGCTTAAAGTTCATAAAAGGAAAACCACTTTTCACAATCTCTAAGCAGTATCTTAAGATATATATTAAATAAATAAAAAATAATACAAACAAACAAACAAACAAAAAAAACACACAGAAAACAGCGCACACGTTACAAAATGGATATTTTGGAGGTCTCTGCATGTAGCCCAGCAGAATTTTATCATATACCAGCGTAGATGGCTATACTGGAGGGTGTCCATGAATTATCATTAGTTGAAAGAAAGAAAGAAAAATTGTTGTTGTTGTTTTTAAAGTGGATTAGTATTTAAATAGGAATGGAGTGGCTAGTGCACACCTATAGCTGAGCAGTTTTGCCATGCGAGTGGCTGGAATGCTGGGCTCTGTGACGCTATTCTGAGCTTAACTTCTAGTGAACTGGGGACATGCCAGCGAATTACGTTGAAGAACTGAGAACAAATGTATTATTATTTCTCTTTACTCCTTTCCACACTCAAAATCATCTCAGAATATACAGACATGCGCAGGCAGAAATGGACTTTGCCCATTTTCTGAGATACACAGAGAGGAGCCAGTCCCAGTTTCAAAGCAATAGTTCATTCCTTAGTGTGACTCTGCCAAGTTAATATTTCCCATCTTTCTCTTAATGTTCTCATCACTGGCCTAGTCCTACAAGTTTTTCACAGCCTAAGAAGAGCTCTATAGCCCTTCTGAGATGGGTATATAAAACACAAAAGGGCCTAGGGAATCTCAAAGTCCAGTCCCCTACTGTCACTATATATTATAATATAAAATGATAAAGCTATGTCTTAACATGAGCTAATTATTTTTGTCCTTCAGGACTCTGGTTGGCTGTTCAATAATGTTACTGGCCTGGGAGTTACAAATCTTCTAATTTGCAGCATAAATTTATTTATGGCTGTTTTATACTTATTTGTTCTTGTGCCAATGTTGTCTTTTTGACTTAAAAAGTTCATCTCAAGCGTATATGCTTTGCTGATTTTTTTTTTTTTTTTTGAGATGAATCATATTCCTGTTCAGCCCGGGCAGCACAGAGCAAGCCAACTTCTTTTATTCTCTGTGAATGTAGACTCTTTATGCCCAGTGTCACCCCTATAGCTCTTCTCTGTTCTTCCACTTTAAATTAATCTTCCTTGAAGGAACCAGAATTACAGTTCCAGTGAGGTTTCACTGTGTAATGACATTAATGCTTTCTGCAAAAAAACTACTGTTTATATTTTACAATTGCATAACCCATTTCCATGTTTACTTCACATTAGTTGGTGAAAGTCAATCTTCTGTTCAGTTTATGCATTTCATTTTTTTCCTTTCCCTTTTCCTTGTGGTAAAGTTTCAATTTGAAGCTTTTTTTTTTTCCCACTACTACTTTGTACTACTGCTTTCTCTTCATTACCCAG
The DNA here is from genome assembly GCF_040182565.1 of Anser cygnoides. Classification (NCBI taxonomy): domain Eukaryota; kingdom Metazoa; phylum Chordata; class Aves; order Anseriformes; family Anatidae; genus Anser; species Anser cygnoides. The sequence goes on from NC_089878.1 coordinate 23,686,260, forward strand.
GTTTACGTGGAATGTGATATTTTTCCTGGATAAGGAAAAATAAAGGTTAGACTAGATGATCTTAGAGGTCTTTTCCAACGTGAATGATTCTATGATTCTATGGACGATTTTTTTATTTTTCTCGGTATTGATGATGCCTCCTAATTTTGCATAATCTGCAAATTTCCACTCTATGTTCCTGCTTCTTTTTTTGTCATATTCAGTACTGAATTTAAGGAAGTTTTACAGACTGATTTCTGACGAACTTCATTACCAAGCCCCCTCCAGTTCAGTAGCTGACCTTTCAATACTGTCTGTCATTATATGCCTTAGTTATTAGTTATTCTTGGTTATTATTATTAACTAATTTACAGTCCTTTTACACATTCCTGTCTATACAGCTGTTAATGCATAAAGCAACCTATCATATATATGCAGGTGTGCAGTTAGATGATTCAGTAATTTTCTTTGCTTAACATCAGCCACATTATCAAAGAAATTAGCTTGATATTAATTACCTTTGGTAAATCCATTGTGAACTGCATCCAATTTTTTTCTTTTATATGTATATACACACTTATTTAAGCCTTGAGCTAATAATAATTTAAAAAAAGTTGACTGGATCGATTCAGCTTCTCTGCCTCCTTAAATATTGGTGCTCTTCTTCCCACCCCTCCAAGTTCGGATAAAACCTGGGAGTTTTATTGCATAATTTCTCGGTCTGCTCTAGCACACTTCATTGTTTTTTTCTATGTCTATTATTTTGATATGACCAGACTGTTTTATCCTGCATATCCCTTTTTCACAGTCTATAATGTCATCAGACACCCTTTTCTGTCTATTTTTATTTTTTCCTAAGGAACACATGTATTTTGGTATCTGTGTTCCAGCCCTAACTGCTGTTTCAGTGCATTTTGCATTCCTGCATTCACTCATTCTACATCCTGTAGCACTTCAAACTTTTCCATTTTGTTGCGCTGACTCCTTGCATTCTCAAACAAATCTTGAAAGTATTTCTCACTGATTGAATCCAGTTCCCTAATTAGTCTCTTCATGAACCATGCCATCTAACTGATGATAGTTCACATCAAAATTAGTATTTTCTTCTAGATGTCCAACCTATTTCCCCATCTGTTCTTTAAACCATTATTGTATCCTTGTTTTCCTGATTTCCCTCTTCCTTCAAATCAAATCCAGATGTGGAAAATATGTGCCTATTCCAACAGTCTTTCTGTTTTAGTTTACAGCTAATATATGCATAGATGTGCAGTCATTAATGGAGAAGGAAGAAAGACCTCAATAGAAGTTTAGGGAAATAGTGAGTATATGTAATTTTTATTCCAAAATTAAAATGCAAGATTTGCCTTTCTAAAAAGGGGTAATTCTCTCTTTTTTTTTTTTTTTTGGATGGGTCTTTCTCTGTTTCATATGCATTTTTTTAAATTACAAGAAATTCCAGCGAGGATTTCTGGAAATCTTGGAACATGTCTCACAGTGTTTAAATTGCCTTACCATGAAAAAAATAAAAAAATAAAAAAAAATTTAAATAACAAATAGGAAGTATGCACTAATATTTCACTGCATTAATATTTCACTGCTTTTACTATATAACTTAATGTTGGTGACATTCTTTGAAGTGTCTTGCTGTTCCTGTGGAATCTCCCAGGCCGCGTCCTGTAAACTAAATGAAGCCAGGGCATACTCTCAAATGTGGGTTCAAACCCGCTAACATCCACACTGTGCCCCTTGTCCTCACAGCTGGAGACTGGACCCTTTTCCATGTTATTTATTGGTATAAACAGTTATTTCTGGAGAAAAACAGTATTTTCTAAGTAAGTTCCCATCTGTATGTCTCTCAGAGAGTATTTTTCCCCCGCAGCAAGAAGTGAGAAATGTTTGTTTTCTTCTTAATTAGTAAGAATAGTTGATAGTAACCATGGTAGGTGGGAAGGGTTTGGGGATGAAGATTTATGCCAGAGCTGTTAAACTCCTACCTCCAGCTCGCTTTGCAATCAATTACTGAGCTACTGCATAGAATGGGGAGGAAGAAGGAAAGTATTTTGTTTTTGGCGAAGTGAATCAGTGTCCCAGGTTCCACATGAGAACCAAGTGTTCATTACAACTAGGAATGTTGTTCTTGCATCCCTAATTAAAACACGCTGCTCCTACTTTTTATTCTTTCTAAATGTCCACAAATGGTTCATACCAAAGTCTATCCTCTTTATACCTTACAGTCTTTACCCTGACAAAAGTGGTGCCATTCTCTCTCCGTCTTCAGGATGCTCTCTTCTCTTCTCTTAAGGTATAAAACCAGCCCTTTCTAAATTAACAGCTTTTGAATGAAGTGGAAGGGAAATTGGGAATACTTTTCAGTAGAAAAATGTCAAAGTTTTAGGATGCAACTTTGAACCAAATAGATCTTGCTTGAGCCTTCTGAGATTTTCTCACCACTGTTTCTAGGTGAAACTGTATTTATAAGATTATTTTAGCATCAAAACACAACTGCATTTAATTCCACTGGATTGCACTTTTGTTACATTGAGCAAACGTTGATGCATATATCATCTCTGCAGAGTTCCAAAAGAGATTTAAGACACAAATATCGTAAAACAAACATGTCAAAATAAAAATGCAATTATAAGTCAAGATGTCTGGTGACTTCGGTTGAAAGAAGAAAGGGGAAGTTAATAGAAGCAGAATACATATGTGTATTTGTAGCCAGAAAGGGGTTTACTCATTTTTCAATGCAGTAGTGCTACATTATCTGATAGAACGTAGAAGAGCATATTTTTTATAAGGATATTTTTATTTACATGTAATTAATTGACAGAGTTCAGATGTTTGCAGTGCTAATACAGGTACTTTTAATAAGAAAAATGGAATATGAAAGTATGAAATAATTCAAGCAATGATCAAATTCTCTGATTCCACTGGCATATCTTACTGTTTTCCAATAAGAAAATTGCCTAAGCCAAAAGGTATTAAACTTTAGAAATGGAAAGCAAAATTTTAAAATAAGTCTAAGCAATGCTCCTACAACTTTATTTTTAAGTTCCTGTAGTTGAGGAGATTTATTTTATATTGGGCAACTTTTTACTCTGTTTTTTACTAATTTTGTATCATCTGATACACTTAACAACACCTTAAATATTTACTGGATAGAGATTAGTATATATAATCGGAATATGCATTTTTTCCACCATTCTCTATTATATTATCTTTCCTTTACTCTATTCTACTTATGAGCATTATCTTGCTCAAAGTGAAAACTCCCCCGATTTCAAACTGAGTAACAGTCGGTGTTTTTCAGTGAGAAGCTGGTGCTGATCTCGAGTGGAATTTTCAACCACAAGAGGAGTTGCAATTGCTCGTTATTCCCTTAATTTGTACTTGCCCTGGAAAACTGCTTGCTGTGAAATATTTGTAATATCACATAGAGGCTTGATGGCATTAGACATAATTTTGCCTCTACAGATGGAACCAAAATGTTGACCATGGAACAAATATGCTTCATTTAAAGCATAAGTTACTTTGTTGAAACTAAGAGCATATCCGTGTTGTTCTTTTCCTGGTTGTATAACTGTGATAAGAGTGAAAAGAAATCTGATCCTAGGTTTCTGTGTTGGCAAAATCCTTTCATAGCCTCAGTTACACTGTGAATACGGTAAGTGGTACTTTAAATTGATGTAGTTTTCCTCACTGAAGTGGTGAAAGTGAAATTAAGCACAGCACTTTTCCAGTATAAATTGTTCCTAATGCTACAGTTATAAGCTAGATGTCGTCAATCAGCAGACAAAGTCTCTAGAGCTGCTATGCTTGAAACAAGTAATCTTACTTAGCCACGTGTTGAGACTAACTCCCGTTCCTCCTTGCATGTGATATTTTAGCTAAGCAGTAACTTAATTTGAATATACAAAGTAGTAAACTGCCATCCCATGGAATCAATCTTACGGAGACATTTAGTCAATGCTGTTTGGAAAGAATAAGTTCAATATATGATGTCATACATTAATAACATCTAAGTTATTTTCTAGACCAATTATACTGAAGAGTTAGTCTGTGCTCCTCTTTTTCTGAAGTATCTGTGAACATTTTTCTAAAGAGTATATCTGACCATTTTTGTGATAGGTAGGGTGGTGAGTGGTTGGCTTTTATGTGTGAGTGGGTACATTTTATATTACTTAGAATAAACAAGGTTACATCTTAATAATGCTTTAATAGGAGTTTCATTGATTTTGTGTCACTCCTGTTAGTTCATAGGAGTTTCTATTAAGCATTTACCTGGGTGCATTTTCTGTGATTATAGCTAGCTTTCAACGGTTGCACCTCATTCATTCGCTGTATTTAGCATTATGCTTCTTTTTTTATTTTCATTCATTCATAAGATTCTGTTATTTGTCATGAAAGTTTACAGTGATGATGGGAACATGGCATAAAAAATTGGAGGGAAATTTGTGCCCTATTACAGATTATGGTAATACATACGCATGCCTGTTTGTTGAGAGAATATTTATTTTTTTCTTAGGCATCCATAGTCAATTCAAAATACAGCATACAGTGCAGCAGTTCTATCAGATACTGTATGTAACGTACTCACATAAGGCTCTCAAGGCATAAATCTTCAACGCACAGTTGTTTTATATCACAGGGTTTCTATAGACTATACTAACTATACAGACCATATCAATCTGATAATTTGAGACCAGAATTATAAAACATGCAAGTGCAGTGCTGTGCAAAAGGTGAGATCTCTGTATTTGAAGTTAACTTGAATTGATCTATAAAGTTATTTTTAGAAGTTACATTCTCATAACATCTACATAACCTGGTTTACTCTAATCTGATTTTTCCAAGCTTTTTAAACAGTGCTGAAAATTACTTTAGGGAATAGATTTGCTTTCAAACTGAGTTTTCAGTATAAAGTTGGGGTCATTGTGTTCTTTAAGAGATTGGCTGAATGCCACTAATAGTATGTTGTGACTGCTTTTAAATCTGACAGTTGGCTACAATACACTTGGGTAACTTCCAGCTTTATTGTCAAGCCAAGGTATGGTTTCAGTAGAGATGCTATCTGGCATCCACAGAAGATATTATCATCAATTAAAAGTAAGATGCACTTCATCATTTTTTTTCAGGTTTGTTCATTATGTTGTGCCCTGTATTTGAATTGAGTTTGCAAAGAAATATTGTATTTCAAAAAGTAAGATTGCAGTTTAAGTAGCCTTTGAAGTTTGACACAAATATCAATAAATAAGCAAAGCTTTATGGAGCACATTTAGTATCTTAGTTGTAAAAGGTGCTTTAAAATATCTTTTCAGATTGAAATAATTCAGTTTCAGGATGTCTCATTGATTTAGGGATATGAGAAAAGCCAGAGTTGTAGACATAGATAATATCTTTTATTGGACTAGTGACTATTGCTGAAAATGTTGAAGAAATGTTTGTCTAACTATTCCATCCAGCTTATGAAAAACATATTCAGCGTCATTTCTTTTTGTGATGTTTTGATGGGACTATATGCAATATCATACCTCCTCTTACTGCAGTTCATGGCCTGGAGAGGAAGTTGTGAGAAGCCCCTTCCTAAAAAAGCCATGAATGTGTCACATGTAGACTGCTAATACTACTGGCCTACTGCAGGAAAGGCTGGCCATAAGTAGCAGCAAAACTACTCTTCTAAGATGGAAGAAATATGGATGAAATTAGAGTGTAATTCTGTACCAGCATGTTCATGGTGCAGGAACAGAGATGCTAAGTGAAGAACATTACCAATATGGAAAATATCACTTACAAAAGTTTTTTTAAAACAACTTTGGAGGATCATACCACTTCACAAACAAGAAGTCTTTGAGATCTCACTTCATCAGGCAGTTCTGTTTCTCCTCAGTTTATCTTGCATTAATGGAATGATAGTTAATGGGATTTTTTTTTTCTGATATCCTACTTCTAATGTGTTAACTCTTGCTTAACTGTGAGCAGTTGATATACTTTTTTCCTCTTTTTTTTGACTCTGTTAATTTATCATTCCAAATTACAAAAGCCAGTGTTGTTTAAACTATGTTTTTCTGTTTTTCCTTACACAGTTTAGTTATTAAAAAATAAAATTTAACATGGTGGACTTACATGAATATGTATGCACATCAAATGCAATTCTTTCCTGGCATATGTCCATTTGTTTAAAGGGAATAGTGATGGAAGACAATTGGACCAACAGTTGAGTCAGTCTAAGAGCAAACTACCACACTGTACTGCTGTGTTTTTAATCTTATGAACATGAGGTGTACCATGTAGGTCTTCAAAGCATTAAGTGCTTGTGAACCGTTTTATTCAAGCTAATGAACATTAGAAGGCTTAACTTTGTAGGAATATCAAGAAAACCTTTAAAGATATTCAGGTACCAAAAGATAGAGCTTCAGATCCTTAGTGAGGTTTTGAAAATCACTAGTTTGTAAGTTGAGGGCAAGTGTCTTGAATCATTAGCAGCTGTGAGCCGATCGTTGGTAGAGGTTGCACCTGTATATCGGGCCTGATGATCTATTGCACAGGATCTTTTATTTTAAAGGGCAGCTGATCTCATGGCTGCACCTTGAGATAAGGGGGAGAATCAGAGTGTTGGGGCTGGCCACCTCCCTGCCTTGTGTTAGGCTCTGCCCAGCTCGTGGTGGTGGTGCAGCTGGGACCTACAGGACCACAGGCTGAGAGGTGACCACTGGGTCACTGGGGCAGTGCAGCTGACTGAAGAATAATGTGAAATAATTTGCAAGTCTGACTTGCTGTTCTTGCAGAGTGGAAGTTGTTGACATGCGGTTTCTGACGTGAAGAGAATTAATAGTGGAGATGGGGCATTTGTACCCAAATCCAGATATGGTTCTGCAAGGCCGTTGCTGGATACCACGTACAGTGGCAACAGCAAAGATGGTCACACCTCCCATATAACACAAATGTATTAAAATTTATAGCTTTTATTTGCAAACTCACAGATCATGTGCCACACTGTGTAAAGTGTGATTTTTTTTTTCTTCTGGTTTAATGTTCAGAGTTAGTGTCATCCTAATTAGTTTCCACTGACAGAATAAATATTGTTCCATCTGTGCACTATTACAGTCAGCAACTGAAGGTTTGAAACACTTGAGCAGTGGATGTCAAGTCGTCTGAAAAGGGACTGGAAAGCAACTCATTTTGGATTATTTTGCATATATCAGCGTTGAGAAGGAGGTTATGGGAGCAATTCTCATCTGTACTGCTATCATCCCAAAATTATGCCAAAATTTTGTTCCTTTTTTTTAACAGAATTTACTTGATAATGACCGTGAATACTAAAATGAAAGTATTTCATGCATTATAACAACATAGAAAGATTAAGCTTTTTTTTTTTCCTTTTTTCTTTTCTTTTTTTTGTTACACATTTGAAAATGTCCTTTAAAACGGAAATGTTTGTACCATATTGCTGAGACTGGGCCAGATGAACTAATATCCTTATTGAGTAGACAATCCTGAGACCAGAGAGCAGAGCAACTTAAGCAGAGCAACTTATCAGGAACCTCCCTTCCGTTGCCAGTGCACATACAATGTAAAAGAAAATGCACATTTATAGAAGGTAACTCTATTTACACCTTATTCTTGAAAGTTTCTTTGACTATGCTTAAAACAAATAAGGTTGAAAAGCAAGTCAGCACTGTATTTAGAGATCCTTTTCGTGGTGTTTTGGAGGGCTTTGAAAAACTAGTCAGGCAGGAGAGACAGGCACAGAGCTCTCTGCAAGTGGTATAGTTAGTTTCTGGCTGCAAGTCTGTCTGACATAGAAAATATTTCTTGTGAGTAATAATCCTTTACTTAATGTGGTGGAATTTTTCCAGTTCTTGTTCTTCTTGTAGCTTGATTAAACATATTAATTTTTACATAATTGGAAATCAGTGCAGCTTTTCGTGAATATGTTTCTCAATATTTAAAAAATACTTTTAAAAGAACATTAACATCTCAACTATTTAAAAAGAGGCAAATCCCAGGCAGTGTCCTTAGGAAATGCTGTAGGCTATATAAATCCGATTACCTGAATTCTTTCTTGGTTGAAGCAGGATCATATCTGATGATACCTCTGAAATGTATAGCTAATACCCCTGAGTATCCAAAAATATTCAGTATCTGTATTAATGACTGCAATTGTCTTATATATGTTCCTTTAGATATCCATTAGATTTTTTTTTGTATCCTCAGCAATGTTGAAGTTGCATAGATGTGAATATTTTGTTAGCAATTAACTTTTAATTTGCATTAAATTGTTATATTTAAAGAGCATACATTCATATAGAAAGCAGTTGACAATGCCGACTTCATTTTCAAAGGTATAGAAACCTGTGCAGAAGGTTTGTTACTTTTTTTTTTCTACATAGCTTAAGTTATTACATATAAGAGAAAAAAGACACAATTCCTCTTCTGTGGTTTTTAACAGGTTGAGAAACAGAATGTTTCACTTTGATGAATACATTTGTTTTGCTCTTAGAAACTAATAAGAAAACTATTACAGACATGAGGGAGGGAAAAGCAGCACTTACTGGGAATTCAACAATTCAGCCTTCTGTAGTGGAAGCTTGTGTTATTCTTTTATATAAATTTTGCTCTAGAGATTAAATTATATGGCAATTTTAAGGAACTGAAACTCATAAAAGAAATGGCCTTAGAGAAGTGTTATTCTACATCATGTTTAAATAATTAGACTTATGTCGTACTGAAATATATGTTATTTGGATTTAAAAAGAGATAAAAGCATGAATATTGGCATGATTAGGAAATTATATTGTGTCATGGTGAGATTGATTGATAGGTAGCTGAATGAAAATGAAGCAAAAGGCTTGTAGAAGTAGATGCATATTCTACTACGGTTTAGACAAACGTTCTTGTGTTTACTTGAATTACAGGAGAGTTACACAGATAAGCAGAGGTATCTTTCCTTTCCATGTTTGGTTTGTGTGTTTCACCATTTTTTCTGTAAAATCAGTCATAAACGAAAGAATAAGCTTCCACTGAAATAGAGAGTGCTTTTACAATTTCACTATTTCACAACTGTTTTGACATTAGCTTTACACCAGAAACAAACAGGTGAACAAATGGAAACACATCAAAATTAAGTATGTGCTGAAAAGGCACACTAGCATTTAATGTTGATTAGCTGGTAAAGAACCCCTATTTACGTAAGCTTTTTTTTTTTTTTTTTTTTTGAACCAATTTCTATAACCAGCTAGGCCAGCTAGATAATTTCTTTGAGAAAATTATCTAAGAAATCATTTAAAGGTTATGTTTAGAGAAATGCCATTCTATTATTCTTAAACCATTTTATTGATTTTTTTTGCCCCTTTTTCCATTTATTATCTGTCCCCTAAAGGCCTCCTACACATTGAAGTCCACAGTGGAACTCACTAGTGGGGATGAAGCAGAGAAACCACTGCAGGATTCCCTATTTCAAAGCTGAACCAATATTCACCATTGACACATTCATTCATCTGTGCAGGGTCATTGGAAATCCTCTTTCTCTAGTTTTTCCTTCCCTTCAGGGAGCAATGCTTAAAAGAGCAAACCCCTGGTGTGAGGAGATAGAAGGATTCTCAGCGTGGCCAGTGGTGCCAGGAATCGAATTAAAGTTGTCCATTTGCAGATGACTGTACACTCAGCTCCCAGCATATTCAGTATGGGGCTTGCTGCTGACGTGTTATTTGAAATGCTGTTGGTGGCACTTTGTTGTATTTAAAAAAAAAAAAAAAAAGAAAGAAAAAAATCAGGGCAAAAAGTCATTTCTCACAAATAAGATAAAAAGCTGAATTTAAAAATGCACATGGTTCCTGCTGTTCCTTTTAGGTCTGGAGGTTGTTAAGGATCATGTGCCAGAGAGGTAAATAATTACAGAATTTACTTCTTTGGGTAATTTAACACTTGTCACTTATTCTGCTATTGTTGACATCTCTATTTTGGCATAAATCAGATTTTGACATTACTAAACCTACAATTTTGTTTTTCTTCACACACATTATCTCGTCCATGTGAAAGGCACTGGGAAGACGCGGGCTGCCATGAAATCTGAAATGCCTGCAGTCAACACGAAGAGTGCCTCTTTATTTCAGTTTCATTTCCTGTTAATAGAGATGAACTTGGTGAACGCATTGGGGCACATTTAAAATTTGTCAAATGGAGATTCTGTAAAAGGAGTTCTCTGAATTTAAAGAAGTCTCTGTCAGTTTTGAGGATGAAAGGACAAGCATTGTTAACTGTTTGGTCGCCTGCCCCAGCTTCCGCTCCAGCGATACGATCGTACACCTCCATGCGTGGGTGTCAGGGCTTGATGCGGGCTATCCCTATCCTTGGTGACTGCACGGACTTGCTAGGAGATTTAATTCTTGTCAGTAATTTCAAAGAAATTGCAGGCAGAGGGTATTTTTCCTGTGAGTAACGGTGGCACGATCTGCCGCCAACATAAATCGCAGTCTCTTCAAGGAACATCAGGAAAGGGAAGTGGGAGAATGAGTTGGAGGCTACAAATTACACCACCACCTAATTATGCAGCTTTATTCATATGACTAGAGAGAGCGCCACATGCATGTTAGCAACACAGAGGCCTAAATTATAGACGTTAATAACAACTTGAGGAAGAGAGCAGGGAATCATTCAAACTATTTAAAATCTCTGTCATAGCAACTTTTGGCTTTTTATAGAGCTAGCCCAGAAATATAGATTAAATTTTCTTTTTCAACTGAATCACATAGGTGGTATCTTTATGCGGTGCATATGAAAGTAAGATCATTGTTCATCCAGTAACTAGCATTTCTATACCTAAGCATTTGAGGTGTTACAAAGAGGTAACATTACAGTGAGATATTTTAATCTAGTTGAATGACCTTACACAAGGGGAAGTATTTTCCAAGAGGGGCAGCCCAGTAATGAGGGTGAGGTGTGTCCTAAAACAGCCCAGAGCTCATTCTAGCTTATCAACTACTGCTACAATTCCTAATTTGTGGGGCACTAGTGCTTTTTCTGGGCAGTCTATCATTTAAAGTGCTGTGAGAGACAGTTTAATCATTTTAAGAGTATGCTGTGTAACTGATCTTGGAAGTGCCCAGTACTCGCCAGAGATTTATTGAAAAAACATTTGTAGCATGACTGTCTTTCCTTTGAAAATAGTCAAAATATTAAAAAAAGCAGTCATGCTCAGCAGCAGTTTTCATTGATGCATTTAGGGCATTCCTTCTCTTTAGCAATCCAGACCTTTTTAAGAAATGTCATTTCTGGTTATCCTCAATATAAAATGGCCCATCAAAGCTACCTTGGTGCAACCTTACCTCTTAAATATCAGCCTGTGCCCTCTAACCATTTGTTATCAAGTAGCTTTTAGTTCAGTCATGGCAAACTCTCTGTTTAATACCTAGAAAGAATAAGACATAGATACAGCCTGAGGTATTTTTCATTAAATTATATATAGGAATTTATTTAAAATATTTTAGATATATACTTGAAAAGGTGGCGCAAGATCTCTGTGTCATAATGTGTCTAAATATTTATTTGCCTAAGGAAAACAGTATAAAGTGTTTTTTGTTTGTTTGTTTGTTTTTTAAGTAACAAAAAAGTTAAGTGAGGCCATGAGCAAACTTAAAGTCTTCCTTAGCCTTGGAGAATATGCAAAAAAGTTTGGAGTTTGGAGGTTCTGCGTCATTTTCCTGTCTTTTGTGTACTAATATTTCTAAAGACCTCTTAAACGTGGTTTCGTTGTTCCTACTTTCTACTTTGCAATCTCAGTACTAGGTATATCTTCAGACCAGCTAACCCATCTACTGCTGCTGCCATGGGCTCAGTTTTCACCTGCCACTCAGCAACTGAGCCGACAGTTGCCAAGATGCGATCTCTCCACGTGAATTCCACTGGCCTTTGGGGCTGAGCTCGTTTAAGGGCTGTGCCGTATCTGTAGAGTTAAATTCCTAAAGTGAGGGGCAGTCACGCAACCTGGCCTTCAGTACATGTAGAAACCAGAAACATGCTTGATAGGTGGTAGGAACAGGACGCTTCTTTGTTAACTTCAAAAACCTTTGCTGTCCTATTTTCTGACCACCCTTTAGCACCACTGCTCTTGATTTGGCGCAGCTTTAACTTTGAGATAGAGGACAGTTGTAGAAATGCATGCAAAGAACTGGGGGAGGGGAAAGGGGAGATGGCGATCATGTATGTCAGATACAGGAGGAAAGATGCATCTGAAAGATCTGTGTGTCTCTGCTGGAGGAGGTCTCCTGGCTTGCGGCCAGGGAATAAACTGCTACCGTTTACAGAGTATAAAAAGCAATTAGCTGAATGGTTTATACCTTTTTATGAATAAAACCGTGCTGTTCTCTACGCAGAAATATTCTTACAGTATGTCGCAGTGCAGCGAGGGGCCTGCTGAAAAAAGGGTAACTTGAAATTTCTCAGAAAGACTTGTATTTGGTATTGCAGTTGTTATAATCTGTACTGGGATAGTTCAGAATGATTTTTTTTTCTGGTTGTGTTCTTTTTCTGTCAGAAAGATTCTAGACTAGTCATTGTGCCATCACTAAAGACAAACATCATCCCCGCTCTATGACGGGAAATAAATTTGTGTGCAGTTACACACACAAACACACAGACACAGACACACACACACACTTATTTTCTTTAAACTAAAGCTTTATATTGTGGCTCTTTAAAAATCCATATAAAACACAAATACAGAATCAAAACTGTAATAGTGAGGAACATATTTTCTATCTCATGCTGCAGGGCATAAGCTAATCAGCTGCTGAGAACAGGCAGGAACCCCCCTTCAACCTTGTGTTGTTTTTCATTACACAACTGGCTGTTTGCATTATGGTTTTTATTAGAACTTGATTGTTTAATGACAAAGATACAGAATTATGCTAAAATAAATAGAAAGCTCTATAGTGGAAAAGCAGAAAATAGACTCTATGAAAAATAAAGTAAAAGTCAAGTACTGCTACATTCCAACATGCTCACCCCAGTCCCTCCCGAGCCAGTGGATGTTTTCCTCACTCACGCATGCATTTTATTTATTAACCCCACACACCCACCTAGACAAACTCACAACTGCATTTTATAGGACCTGGTGTTCTTCCTTTTGGTTCTTTCATTTTTCCATAACCAATTTCAATCAGGATAGCTGTGTACTAGACTGCTCTACCTTTAAAGAAAGGCCTACTAGGCAAGCCTGTGTGTTTAAGCCGATCTAAAGTGTGTGGAATAATGTCTGCTCTAATACAAAGGATTCCAGATCTGTTGGACAAATGTTCTCATCTGCTGTAATGCATCTATCGTGTTGCTTTTGTAAATGTGCCATAATAGATCAGTAACCTTGACAGTCTGCAGGGGTAGTTTGTGTGGAAGCATTTGGACAAGTGGTTGCTTCTGCTTGGAACAATAAAGGTGGATTTTTTTTTATTATTATTATTTTTTACAAGACAACGGACAAATAATGCAAAACACCATGTGAGACAGGTTTATATGGTGTTCCATCCAAACCGTTCTCTTTAAAAAAAATCTAAATAATACTGCTTTGAACAAGAGAACAGAGTAATCTGTGGTGTTCTGTACTCAAAGGCACCCTACGGATTGTGTACGGTACCTTTTGTTGAAGGGCAGCCTATGGTTGATGCTGGGGCCTGACTGGGAGAAGCTGGGCTGTAATACTGGAATTTCACTGATGGAGAAAAAATAACATCTGTGCTGCTATAGAAGGTGCAGTAGATTTCATGTGGACTCCAGTTTCTGCTGTTTATGCTGTCATCTGGTACAGTTGTCCTGAGACGAGCGACTCCAGTGCTCACCGTAGGTTTTGATGGCAGCAAGCATTCTCCTCCTGCCTGGTCCTGCCCCAGTGGAGGGTGCTCACCCTCTGAGGCCTCGGAGGTGCTAGCCGACCACCTGGCCATCAAGATGGGTCATGAGGTTCTTCTCGTGGTCCTTGACCCTATTGCTCCCTCTCACTGATTCAGTGTCCTGGGGCAAATTCTGACTTCAGAGTTTATCCTGCCCCTGCAGCTTCACCTCCTTCCTTTACTTCCCAAACTTCAGAAATTTCCTACGCTAGTCCGTACTCACATATCTATGACACTCTGACTCATAGTAGCAGCCTGCAAGTGGTGTAATAAGTAAAATTTGGTAGGTCCCAATTTCTCAATGGAAAGTCCTCTAAGAATCTGTTATGGAAGGCTTTCAGGAATAGGCTAAGCAGGCCCAGAGAGATACCAGAAGGAAGATTCTCGATTTCTATTGAAAGTCAGGTGTTGTTTGGGGTCAGCCTCTTAGGTGAGCAGACTAGTGTTTTGTAGGCTTGGTATAAAATACTGATGGATCTGAGAGTGAAAAGTGTTTGTTTGTTTGTTTTTTGTGCTAGAATGCAGAAGGAATACACTAGGGTTGTCGTGTGTCATCGTTCGTCCATCCCCCCCCCCCCCCCCCCTTTAATTTTATGTTAGAAATAAGATGCTAACTGTAGTTTTATAATGATGCTTATGATGCCTACTGTGGATGCTACAGTTGTGTCAACCTCAGTTTTCAAACTACTAAAAATATCATAATGTAGGGTATTGAAGGACTTATTGATGAGCAATTGATGTTTCAGAGCATCTGCGCTTAATAAAATCAACAGTACAAAATGTGTATTTTGTATCTTAGAGCATTGGGTTGTCACTCACAAATGATGTGAAGTTTAATGCATTATTCAGAAGTACAAGAGGAAGCAGTCCAAAGCAGCTGTTGAGTCTCTCATTTTGTTTTATTTTTCAGAAAGCAGAGCTAAGTGTTTGACTTAAAGGTGCAGGGTTTGGAATTGCACAATGCAGTAGGCAGCAGCACTAAAAATGTTGGATCTGAGTACAAATTCAGTTCAGACTTAAGAAACTGGAAGATATTTTGATCTGAAAGCTACAAAAATCCATCTGGGAATGAGTTCTGGGTGCATTTTTTTTCTTTTTCTACTTTGTAGTGCATACTACAAAATCAAATGACACTGGCATTAATTTGGTAGTCTCAATTCTCATAGTCCTATTGATTCAGAAAGCTGGAAACAGATACGGAGGCTTATAGGCTGCATTTAGGACTACTGAAGTTCGGGGGCTAGGGTATATGGAAGTTGTAATGAGAACACTCATTCAGTAAAGGAACTCTTCGTAGCCTCTTATCTTGTGATTCTGATATAAAAATCTTAGTTCAAGAGAATTAAAGCCTCCATCATTTTGCTGGTGGTCTCATTATTGATTGCTCATCTTTATGCGCTTCCTTCCAAAGTCTTGGCTGCCGACACAAAGCTTCTCTGGCAGAATCTCTACTAAGCAAAACAACATTTGCATCCCTATGTATTTCTCCTAGTGGGAGACAAAAAAGTAGTCTTGGTCATTTCTTATTGATAACTTTAAATATTATGTCAGGCTCAAATCAATCTGGTGAGAGAATGGTGGCTATTCCTGAGGATTCACTCTGGATATTTAATTAGCTGGAGCTTATACATGCAATTTATTTTCTTTTTTTGCCTCTTTCAGCATTTGTCAGGTACTAGTATTGATATGACTAGTGCAGTGAGGTATACGTCTAGTTAAATTGAACTTTCTATTGATGAAAACTTACCTCTTGCTGAAAGCTGTGTTTTATTAATAATATATTTCACAATGTTACATTTTTAGAGCTGTGGTGTTTGCATTATGAACTTTTGGGGGGCGCAAAATAGGTACTAGGAAGTAATGATATTTTAAATTTGTAGGGAAGACAGCATTAGTTGTGTATACGTGTGTGCGTATGTGTAAATATATATTATTATACTTATTCTATTTTGAAACCAAGCAATTTGCTGTTTTTTTTCTCAAGGATTTTCAGCTGTTAGTGGGGAAGGAGAACTGACAAGTGTTTCTTCAAGTACCTCTTTTTAATGGTCATTTTTGTTCATTATCATTCAGCTGATGACAACAACATTTATTATTTGTATATTAATGACTGGAAATTGTTAGGTGATGGAAGAGCAGTCAAACAAAGCTAGGTGGAATTAACTTTATGCATGTCTGGTGGATGGTACCTGATTTACAATACTCCATGCATTCCCCAAATAATCTCTGATTTACAGAGCTAAGCCAGTCTAGTACAGTCTTTTGTGTAGTTTTAATGTTTGCTCCAGAAATATTATTGAACCCCAAGTATTTTCAAATATATTTTCAGGAAAAAAAATACTATATTGCAGTAAATCTATCATCACAGCTACCAATTCCTTGAGCTTAATTATGACACTACTAAATGTGAAAATCTATTCAGCGCTAGGAACACTTTTCACATTACATTCACGCTAAAGATTGGCTGTTAAGAGCTCATTACTGGTAGTTTTCTAAAGAGCGGTTTATTAAACACTGTTACCTAATAAGCATCTTTGGTGGTGCAAATTGCTGAAAACAGTAATGAGTCTGATTAGACTTCATTTCAATTACGACAGCTTGTCTAGCAAAAAAAAAAAAAAAAAAAGAAAGAATCCTTGATGCTTTGGAATCTGGCTACAAGGCATTACATGGTTGAAAAGGAAAATGCCACCTCTGTGTTTCCTTTCCACAGTTCAGTAATGAATAGAGAACTGTCCAAGTAGTCGTCCAATTTAACACATTGGAAAACTAGATGGGCAGCATTGGAAGCACAATCCAGTTTGCTTAAGAATTCTACAACGGCTTTTCAGCTAATATATCTAAGTAGGGTCATATTTAGATTTCCTCTGCTCCCCTTGCATAAGAATATAAAGCAATAAGAGAGAAAATTAAAATGATACACTCCTACCTGTTTTGCAGAGGTTATGCATTCCTCTGATTACTGGAATCCACCTTTCAATTGTTGTATCTGTAAATCTTCACAGTACCTTATAATTCAACCCATTTATTTTCCTTTTATGTTCTACTTTTTTTTTTTTCTGAAATACAAACCAAGCTTCATAAACTTGTACTATCATTGTCAAATACTTCAGCAAAGATTTTCTAGTTTCTGAACTTAGTTTTTGCTGCCAAATGGGTATAGCTGTAATAATTATAACCTTTCTTTAAGTCCTTCCTGTGTATTTACACATTCTGGATGAAATGAGAAATGTTAATTAAAAAAAAAAAAAGAAAAAAAAAAGAAAAATAAAAGAATTTAAGTTGATAGTTGTTTAATATTTAGCATAATTGTAGTGTTCCTGATGATAGTGTATATCATTTTTATACTAAATTCATGTGGATGCACTTTTATAATATTGTTCAACATAAAATTGGATGGAGAGTTTTGTAACTAAAATCTTGTAATAAGATATGAGTTGAGAAATTACAAAAGAGGAATGCAAATAGAAGATGTGGTGCTGCTGTCTCGAGTGTGATTGAACTCAGAATTATGTCCATTCAGTTGACAGCAAATTTTAGAAAGGTTCAAATTCAATAAAGATTCAAAGCCACCTTATTAGACAAAGGAAATAAATTAGAAACTGAGCTAGTGCAGCAAATACCAGAACTCTCTGTCTATAGTTTAATGAAATATAACTACATGTGCATTTATGTATATTTTCTTTGATTTTTTTTTATTAAACATTACACAAAATCCAAATGCTGGACTAAATATTATTTGCATAATCTGCTGCTTATTAATTGTTGCCAAAAAAAAAAAAAAAAAGGTAAAAAGGGGGGCACATTTACCTCCTTCACAATAAATTATCAACTTCAGTGGTTCTTGTGGCTTTAAACCAGATAAGTGACAGGAGAAACTCATGAACCTTGTAAGCTGGGCATCAAATATTGACACCAAAAACCTTTTGGCTTTTTTTGTGATGTTACCTTTCTACCTTCACTTTGAGATTCTTACAGTTAGCTGTGACATCCCGTATATTTTGTGAAGGGACTTCCATCAGTGTGCATCATAAAACATCAAGTAAAATAGTGTTGTGGTTTTGTTGTTGTTGTTTTGTTTTTTTCTTTAAATCATACAAACGCAAGTGTCATTATTCAGCTATACAAATGTGTGCCTGTAGTGAGCTTTGAGATGCTAATCAGCAGAGCTTGACTTCTGTACCCTGAAGCAAGTTTTAAAACTATTTCATCATTCGGTCACTACCTATACCATTACAATATGGACAAAATTACAGAAAAATAACACAGTTTATTGTTATTTAAGCTATCAGTGGGGTTCAGCCAGTTATTGATATCATCATTGCAAGGCTTAGATTTTTGTTCTCTTAAAGGCTGTTTACAGAAAAGGCTGAATTTGTGTGATAGCTGCAGAGGAATGTGACGTTTTATCAGCTAAGTTCTATCATTTCTTTCTGTTTTTAAAGCCAGAGCATTATTCTATTCTACTCCTTGAAACGCATGTGCACTCTGTGACATACGGTGTGTTTCAAGACCTGGCTCAACTTTTCCTGTTGCAGGATGAACTTTGCTCTTTTTGAGAAAGGAAAACCAACATATCACGAGACATTAGTTGCTTTTCCCTCCCACTCTCTCCAGTAAAAAGGTGAAAATATCAGCATACACAGAGTGAAATTTCTTAGCTAAGGCATTCTCTCACTTATGCACATGTGTGTAAAATATATAAAGGTATATCCATAGAGATATTTCTATATTTGTCTATAGAAAATTCCTTGTTCCTTCTCTCTCCCTTCCCTGGATAATTTGTCAAGCTAACTAAACAATCTACATAGTTCCTTTAGTTCCTTTCAAATGCTCAGGAAACAGTAGAGTCAGTCCTAAACTAAGAGCGTGAAAAAAAAAAAAGTTATATTCCATTTTTTCAGTAGCTAAATCAGATACATTTTACTGAATGAGCGAGAAAGAATCTTCGGAATTTGTGGAATACAATAATTGAAAGGTTTAAGTGGGAAAAAGATTTAGCTTAGCTTAGTGTTTCTAGAATGTCAGGTCTTTGGTTATGCTTCTGCTTTTAATCTTGTTTCTCTGCTTTGGGGGGAGCAGGAAGGAAAGGAAGGGTCAGCTGCATGCACAGCCAAGCCTAGGCAGGAGCCGTGCCGGAGCTCAGTTTTCCCTGTGAGCATGATTAGTACAGTCCTGATGACTTGGCTAAGGTGTTCCCTGGCTTGGGGAGGAAATCTCAGGTTCCCTGGGATAACATCAGCCCTTCTTGCAAAGTCATCTCGCATGTTGAAATACATACGTTGGTTTTGTTGTTGTTTTTTAGCGGAGAGACAGAGTGAGTACATAGCTTGATAATACAGTCCTTTCACGCGGGGTACTACTGCGTTTTGGGAAGACGGTGAACGCCAGCTCTCGCCGCTCTGCGCTGCTTACAGTGGAAAGAAATGTGTGTGGTTGTGTCTGGGGCAGCGGGGATGGGAGAGAGCGCGTGGTGGAGCTCTGCTGAGAGCTCTCCGCTCCTAATCCCGGGCCACGTCAGGAGCGTGCTAAAGCAGTTTATCTTCATATGTCGTCTTGTATATAAGAAACAACACTAAACCCACCAAAACTCATTTCATATGTAGCTTTTTCCACAGCCTTCAGATCAAAGTTATTTTCTTCAGGCTGGACTAAATTATACGCAGGTCCCAGGAGTGAAGGACACTGAATTAATGCACTATGTCACCCAGTCCTGGCTATAGAATATTTTTATTGAAGTGTGAGACGCAACATCTCTTTACTATTTCATTAAAAATTAATGTGCAGATTGCCAAAAAGCAAAATGCATAAATAACAAACAAATTTTGCAAAGGCTTTGTACACTCTGGAGTCATCTTAAGAGGGATTTTTTTTTCTCAAGTATCAGATTACTTCTATATATACATTTAATCAGTATTTGTTCTCATTTAGCTAATTAGCAGAGGTACTCTAATCTCAGTAAAGCAACTGTTCATACCTTTCCTGTGCTGATAGGTTTTGGAATAAGCACCTTAAAAGGAAAGCAGTATTCCTGGTTACAGGCTGAGCATCGTGCTGTTGGCCCATATAAATTGGCGTTTTTACTCTAGTTAGTTAGGCATATTGGGTCAAACCTGACTACGGTTATTTGAAACTTCCTGAAATTGATCTTTGCCTTCATATTTGTGAGAATAGACCTGGCTGTATAAATCTCTGAAATTAACCTTGCCTGGCTATATAAAGCTAGGAAATAAATACATATATATATATATGTATATATATATATAGATATATAGATATATTCTTAAAGCATGGTGATTGAAAAATAAATTGAAAGATATAATGTCATGGAATAAATAGAGATTTATACAGAGTGCTGCTGCTGTTAATTGGATGGAAATATATTTTAAATAACTTTTGTTATGAAACTTGTTCGTGTGTTTTAGAGCAAGACTATTTTCTAACGTTTTGGAATGGCATGACATAAAAAATAATTCAGCATCACCTAAATCTCTATTTATTGTGCACCCAGTTTGTTCAAATAAAGTATGTCCCTTTATGGTAGTTTTAACCCCATTTATCCTCATGCACAAGTGCTCACCTGTTATTTACTCACATAAGAGAAGGTCGATACTGCAGAACAAGGGGAGTGCTGTGTTGTGACATAAAACATACATATTCATTAGCTCCACTGTCCCTATGGACGTGTGGTATGTCCCGATGATCTTCATTTGACAAAAGGAAGTGAGCGTAAGAAGGAAATTGTCGTAATGGATTTAAGATACATGAAAAAAAGGTTTTTAAAATGCTTTACTTACAGTGAGAAAGCAAGCAATAGTTCTAAGTATGAATGAAAACAATTCTGTAAAATGAAAGAATTTTCTGAATCACAATTAATAACAGAAAATGAAAAATTATAGATTTGAATATTTGAAAATTACCATTTTCAGATACTAATATTTTTTTTCCCAGAACAGTTTAGTTCAGGATCTGAATGTTCCATGTGATGGTCCCTCCCTAGTGCTGGAAATTATTTCCTTTTGCCTCTTTGCCTCTCATTTACTTCCTAAAAAACAAGTTCAGCATTCTGTATTTCACCTGCTGCAGTAGATTACATGAAATATACAGCAAAGCAGGGAGTGTATTTTATCTGCTCCTCTTTTAAGGGTCTGTGTTATGCTCTTTCAAGGAAATCGTGCCCCAAACTCAGGCTCTGAAAGGGGTACCAAAGAAAAGGCTATTTCTGTTGCTTTCTTCTTCAAAAAAAAAAAAAAAAAAAAAAGAGTATTATTTTGCTTACTTCTGTACTTCAGTTAGATTTACTGGAGACTTGAAGTAAGCACTTCAGTGAGAGCAGAATCATGCTCCAGGTCTAAGCTATTCTGGTTTTAGAAATATATATAAATACTTGTGCTAAGTGGCCAAACTCTATTTATTTATGACTATATTTTACGCTGTAAATATTTTAATTCTCAGAATCACTACAGTTATCGTGCAGTAGTTATACTGATGGACGTGTTTATATAGGCATAAATTGCAGATTGCATGGTATATTACATCCATGCAAAATACACTATACCTGTAAGTGTGTTCTGCTATAAAAAGTAGGTGATTGTTTTTTTTGTTAGTTTAAGTTATGCTTACTTTCGTTTGCAATTACTGTTCTTCTGAGTATTGTCTCAGAAATTATTATTGCCTTATTTGTTTGGCAATGACAAAATATGCTAGGACCTTTAAAAGCATGGTATGTTCAGAGGTACTTGAAGGGAACAGCTTAAAAATATAAAGCCTAGGAAGTGGAAGCATTAATAGTAGGTGAAATGAAAACTCACTCCAATTATTGTCTTCCTTAGTGTGTTTTCTAGTTGGTATAGGAAAGTGTCATCAACAAATGAATAATAGTAAAATATTTTAAAGATAAACTGCAATTAATCACAAATGAGACCAATTCTGCATATAGAATGGCTGTGACACAGACCTGCATAAATGTTTTTACTTGTGGTATGCGATGATAGTGCATCAATGTGATTATGCTGTAAAGACGGGGCACAGAACTGAGAATGTTTTTGTGCTTACGGACTGCTGCCACAGAGAAACCGATACCGCTGAGGTGGGCAGCATTCTGGGAAGTCCTGTGGGGTGTTTATGTAATAGCTCCTGTCCATGTCATCTGTGTCTGTGGGCTGCTGCTTGGCTGGCCGATAGATCAAACCTGCTTCTGCTGGCAAAATATGACAGTTAGCCTTTGCTTGCTTGACTATTCATTCTCCTTATTTCTGTTTCATAAGTCTTTAGAAGCTGATGGATCTGCTAAAGGATGTTTAGCCAGAAATGGCTTTGTGATTATCAAAGGCACTGCTTTATGTAAATGGCAGGGAGGGGACTTGGACGGAGAGAACTCATTTGCTGCGGATGTATTGTAATTTGCTGTCCTGAGGTGCGAAAGTGTGATTTAAAAGGAATAATCATTGACGGTATTTAAATCAGATAATTGGGATGTATTCGTTTGAGACTCCAAGTCTAGAGTTATGCTTTTTACTGGTTCCAAGCTCTCCTAAAATATGTTGCGTTTTTGTTACTGCTTTTATCTTTAAGTGCTGTTGACATATATGTGATCCTCAATATTACTCGTGATTTAAGTGTTTTGTTTTAAAGATTGAAATGTTTTCACTATCCCTGCTAGATGGGAATCGTACTGTAAACACCCTGCCAACAGCTTACTCCAGCTGATGCGTGTGGTGTGCATAGGCTGTATATAATAAGAAGAAGACCAGACCCCCACTAAGAAAATGCTGAGAGCACTTTCCAGGTCTGTTTCATGGGTTTGTGGCTGTCGTTTAATGAAAAAAGCTTCCAAAGCTGGCCCCGTATGTCTGGGCAGCTCAGTTGTAGGCTCATCCTCCCACCAAATCCTTTGACGTCAAAGGAGATCCTCACGGACTGGAGCAGAGGTCTTCACTGAGTAATTAGAAAATAAATGTGGGAATCATTTTCTTTCTCTCTCTCTCTTTTTTTTTTTCCTCTGCAAAACATAATTAGCTCAATCCACTCTTCAAAATCCCTCCTGTTTCCAATTAAGAGAGATCAGTTGCACTATCTTCAAATAGCTGAAATTATGCTTATTAATAAAAAATGGAGTGTAAAAGAAATGTTTTATCTTGAATTAATTTTTATTATTATGGGACACATGACAGTACATAGTCTTACAAAATATTATCAGATTTAGAATAAAACCAGGGAGTTGTGTGTCCTACATCTTGAGCAGCGGTTATAGAATGACTCATTTATTCAACTTTCCCATGCTTAAGAAGGACTTTCAAATGTGGATTTAGGGCCTGATCCTAAAGGTAGTGATACCTTCAGCTCTCAGTGAAGTACGAGTTTTGAAAGTCCTGACGTGTTCCAGTGAAGTGCCCATTTAAGTCAATACCTATTTTGGCAGAGCTGATCTCTGCGTGTCCACAAGAAGCGATCTGTAGGCTAAAATCATTATGTTCCATTGTGTAAATACAGTGTCTTCAATAACTGGAGACAGCTGAAAAAGTGTTCAGTTGGTAGGGACAGTTTTTGGAGTCTTTGGCTAAATGTGTAAGCAATTTGAAGTGATGAAGTTCAAGTCAGCTTACAGGTCTAGAGGGAAGAGGCTTGGTGCTACTCAGAGCTGAGGTTTTGGACTTGTTCCTTGCTTGCAAGAGTATGTCCCTACAAATCTGTTATGGACAGTTATCAGAAATATCTCATCTGCTTGCTCACCCTTGGAGCAGTCTACCCCTTTTCAACAGAGCATTAAGCAGTTGCTCAGAGCACGTTTAACCACATGCCTAAAGTAAAGAACCTTCTTCAGCAGGTTTACAAGTGAACCTGCAGATTTGTGTTAGATAGGGCCTAAAACACTGCAGGAATGAACAGGGCAGAAATAAGAGAGACCACAACAGGAGAAGAATTACTTTCTTTTGCCTCGGATATATTGAAGTAATGCTTGGAGGCCCCTGATCCAAGCGGAAACTCTGGTAGCTGGTTGGGAAGGTTGGTGTGCTGCCCTGTTTCTGGTTCCCCGTGCACAATAGCTGCGTATCGTACAGGTTTTGTTCCCCAGCATCTCTGAAAGTGCAATGCAACCTCTACTGCTATTGTCAGAGAGCCACAGTTGCTGTTGATTTAAATTTAGGTTGATTATGTTATTAGCAATGTGAATAGATGAGAGAGGTGTACAGAAGTCCCAGTGTCCTTTGTCTGTAAAGCCAGTTGTTGCTAATGAGTTTGGTTGGGTAGAAGGTGGGGTTGCTCTCACCTGGTCTTGCTGGTGGGATGCAGTAAATCCTTTGTTGTGTTTTCACCCAGTGTGGTCTTAGCTAGTATTTCTGCACTTTTCCAAGCCTTTTAGGAAAACATTTCAGAAAAATCCTGCCATTCAATTGAAAGGAGAGGGTTGTTATTTATTTTTGTCCTCTGCAACAGATCTAATCCTGTAAGGGCCTGAGCAGTGTCACCCAATACTGAGGGCAGCAGAGGTGGAGAGATCTTTGCATGCGCAAACTCACTCGAGATCCCAGAAGGATTGGGTCCCTCTGGACATCCAGGCTTTGTAGAATATTGTTTATTTTTGCATTCAGATTACAAAGTTGCTTTTTCCTAACTTTAGCATGATTTTGTTTTGTCTTGTTTTGTTTTTCTGTCCGAATTTGTAAATAGACTTCTGCCATATGGAATTATGTATGTGAAACTGATGAAGTATTATTTATTAGATTTTATGTTTTCAGGCTTAGTGCACAAAATAAGAAGGGGAAAAAAGAATGCTCAAACTCTTAGTTCAAAGTAATTGAATAATGAAATTGTTGACTGTAATTACTTCAAATGTAATTCACATAGATCCAACTGGAAGAATTATCGAGGAGGGATGTATAGCAGGGCTGTCAGGACAAGGAAAAATAGATACCGCTAAAAAAGCCTACACTGCCTCTTCTGTATAAAGTATTAAATTTATCTTAAAAGCAATTCTCTGATAAGTACATACCTGTACTTAAAGAACAGAATCCCTTCCTTTTGCCTTTTACAGCTCATACCGGCACAGTTTATGAAGTTCATGAATGTCGATAGCTCAGAGAATTCCTAAGTTAGCAAAGATTTATTTATTTATTTATTTATTTATTAAAGCGTTTAGCCTTGTAGTCTGGATTTTCAGTAAGTTATTAAGCAAATATACTATCTGCAGGACCGTGGTTTATGTCAGAGTTTAAAAGATGCTTTAAAAAAATTTTGAAACTTCTAAATATGCCCTTATTTACCTGATTTTAGATGTTTATATCATCATTTGAATCATTAACAAAGAAATGCAGGAAAGTATGACAGCTCAAGCAAAAAGCAGCTAATAAAATACAATTTAAAATACGGGCAGCAAGTGGCTCTCTCACTAAGCAATTGGGGGGGGGGGGGGGGGGGGAACGTGTTTGCATAACTAAAAGAAACTACAATTTTTTTTTTTTCCTCCCAAATCAAACATTAGACTCTTGTCAAACACTTATTGAACTATTAACAAATGAAGTTAAACCTGTCAAAGTTTGCTGCTTTTTTGATTATATAAAATTGAGGAAATGTCTCTTTGTGCCTCCAAGTCAAGACTGTTCCAGTGGAATCCATGTAAATACAGATTTCTTCACTGCATACTAATGCAAAAAATATGCTTATGGTTAACTATTAACCTATGCTTCCAAATAACACTAATGATTGCAATGTGCTGGAATAAATGCTCATGTTTCATGGGATGAGAACAGTCCTGTTCTCTTAAGCTTATATAATCAAAGCCTAATCCTGCCCTTACAGCCTTTGTTAAATGCATTGGTATTTAATATGCATCAATAAATAAACTTTCAATTATTGTGCAGTGAGCATATCCAAAGATAGCATGACAATGTGAATCTACTGGTCTATCTAGCAATTATTCCAAATAAAGAATGCTGATGATGTGATTTTCCCCCCTCCTCATATAATGGATAGTTCAGATTTTCTGGCATTCTTCTGCAGCCTCATAACAAGGCAAATAAATTAGTTCTAGACAAATAAAATTCAAATAATTGAATTTTTACACCATCTAAATAGATGTCCCCACTGTGACTTAGAGATAGAATTGTTTTATTTAAAAAGCCTTAAAATTTATTCTAAATGAAAAGATCAATTGGTGATTTTTTTAAAGAATATGTGAAAAGTATTTGTTATGCTCTGACCTAGTGTATTATCTTTTTAAATAGTCTTCCTTTACAAGCCCTTAAGACAATGTGCCAAAAGTGTATTCATTAACTACAGTACAAGTACCAGCTCAAATGGTCTGCTTCATCCATGTCTGTTTTGCCTTCTTTTTCTAAAGTTTCACTACTGCTTTAATGCATTCTTTGCTAAGAGTCTTTCTAATTGTATCCACTCATTAGTATTTAGCGAAGCATCAATCTGCTCAAGTTCGTGTGCATCTCTGTAACAGAAGCTTTCAGTGGTTTGGTAACCTTGTAAGTCCCAAATCACAGAACACAGTGGTTTTTTTTTGTTGTTTGTTTGTTTGTTTTTGTAGGACTAATGCATCCGTAGGTCTGTTAGGCAGTTTTACATTACAGGAATATTAATATTCTTTCATTTTAAAAGGGTTTGAAGTAAATCCCATGACACTAGAGGAATTTTAGATACTGATTACTTACAATTGGCTCTTGGTGATGTTCTTCAGATTTCCGGCTGAATTTAACAAAGTATGATTTCTGAAAAGACTCTGATGGTTCCTCATTAAAATTGCATTTTTTTCATATGAGCATGATTTCTATAATTTCACTCAATTTCATGATACATTTACCCCCTTTGGAAGGCAGTGGCTGAAACATCAGAAACAATTAGCAAAAAAGATTGTATTAATTCTAAATGAAAGAAATAAATCTGCCAAAAAATCAGTCTCAAAACTGCATTTGTCAAAAACACTTCTCTGAATTAACTGTTATAGGGTAACTGTATAATTGTTAACAGACATTTTTCTCAAGTTGTCAAAATGTTTGAAAAATGAGAGGGAAAGAGAACACTCAGGAAAAAAAAATCCACAAGTAATCAATGGCATGCTCATGTGGACTGAGATTTGCAGTACTTGTACTAATAAAATATAAGGCACAATTAGAGGTACTTTGCAGCTTTCAGGCTAAATTTAACCGATTTGGTGATTTGCAAATACATGAGTCTAAAAGTAAAAATGAAGAATCCAAATTCAAATTAGTGCAACTGCAATAAAATATAATTGCAAATGAATCTGTTGCTTTATTCATTTAATGTGTAATTACTGCAATCCTTCCCACCTTGTTTTCAGTATTTCTTAATCATTAAGTCGGAAGCATGACAGCAGTGCCAGCCCTGGCATGATTCTCTTTGACTAAAACCTTGTAAATTAACACAATTAGCACAGCATCATCCTGCTAATTAACTTCCAGTGTCTGGTGCAGTGGTTTTGCAAACAAGGAAGAGGGAGTCAGAAGGGAATAAACATGCCATTCTGTTACCAAACTGTGTGCTGTGTTAGGTTTAGCTCAGCGAGGCTAAGCTGGCCATGTCAGATGCCAGAGTCAGGCAATGAAGAGCTAAAGGGGTTGGGGAGAGAAACAGGAGGGGGTAGGAGCTGTCAAAATAGACTGCAGTAATTCAGAGGGGAGCTAGTGCCACAGATGCTTCATTTTGACTAGGTCTCCTCCTTATCAGGGAATCTGTGCCAGAGGGCACAAGACTGTTTGCAAAAATCACTTTTGGTAATACGAGAGAGATTAAGGAGGTCTATTTGATACAGCTGTACAAAAATCAGCAATGTGCCTACCATGCATAGGTAAGAGTTGGAGGGGGTTATCTTAATGCTTGTAAATATGCACAGTGGATTACTGGAAGGGGGAATAATTCACATCACATTATTTGCAAGATTAATTGCTTCAAAATGGCAGTTGCATCCTGTAATTTATATATAGATAGAGAGTGTTTTTTTTTTTTAATAATCAGCTCTGGAAGACACGGAAGTTTTAGGGACTTACCTTCATTTCTTTTTCTTTTTCTTCATTTTTTTTTTTTTTTTTTAAACCCTCTTTCTTTGTACCCTGGAGGCTGTGAGGGGGGGAGGAAAAAAGAGAGAGCAAGCAAGGAGACCGACAGACAAGTCATGCTTGTTTTTTTTTTCCAGAGCCTCAACAACAGACTGAGAGGCAGAAAGGAGCCAGTTGTAATTCATACCGAGTTGTAGGCTTTGTGTGATGAAAGCGACGGAGCGCTGCCTGGGAGATTGCTTTGCTGCACTCCACGAAGCAGATTTGAAACTGTCGTGGACCACTTTAGATGAGAGTTGGATTATGGAATGACCTGCTATGTCTGTGTCATATTGTTCTGCGCAGGGTGCATTATACTGTGCTAACTAGGTGTTCAGTACCAAATAAGAGAGGTATCCTAGATGTGATCTGTCAGCTGTGTCTCATATTTTTATATTGGTTAACATATAAAACTGAAACAGTGATGAGAGAGGACAGAGCAGTGTGATACCTTGTATGTTATAAATAAATCTGCACTCAGAGTATTTAAATTGTACCAAGTCTTATTTAATTACTTTGAGAAATCTGGCACAACCTATATATCTACCTTAAAACCAAAAATTATCCCCCCCCTACTGAATCAACAAAAAATGTGCCTCAGTGTGTATGTGCCTATAAAAAAACAATCTGACTGTTTATAGTGCTTCATCAGGGCATTGTATGTTTTTCTCTTTAAGGGTTTGTGATGTTAAGTACAGTGTTTCAGAGAGCTGAAGAAGTTTACAGGTGGTAAACTCAAGAACTTGCTTAAGATGCTTAGGAAAAAGGCTGAGCTTGCTGTTAACTCTGTTTTTCCCTGCCGCCCTAGGCTTGAAGATGCAGTGGACGCCGGAGCATGCCCAGTGGCCAGAACAGCACTTTGATATCACTTCCACCACCCGGTCCCCTGCCCACAAGGTGGAAGCCTACCGGGGGCACTTGCAGCGCACCTACCAGTATGCCTGGGCCAATGATGACATCTCAGCTCTCACCGCCTCCAACCTCTTGAAAAAGTATGCAGAAAAATACTCCGGTATATTGGAAGGCCCGGCCGAGCGGCCCATTCTCAGCAATTACTCTGAAGCTCCCTCGGGGCTGGTGAATGGTCGGAAGAATGAAAGCGAGCCCTGGCAGCCTTCGCTGAATTCAGAGAGTGTGTATCCCATGAACTGTGTCCCAGACGTTATCACCGCCAGCAAAGCCGGTGTAAGTGCAGCCCTCCCTCCCACAGACGTCTCAGCCAGCATCGGGAGTTCACCTGGGGTGGCCAGCAACCTGGCTGAACCCAGTTACTCCAGCAGCACCTGTGGAAGTCACACTGTTCCCAGTCTTCATTCAGGGCTCCCATCTCAGGAATATGCCACAGGATACAATGGCTCGTACTTGCATACCAGTTACAGCGGCCAGCCAGCACCTGCACTTCCGTCTCCTCATCCGTCCCCCCTGCATAGCTCGGGGCTTTTACAGCCACCGCCACCACCACCACCACCACCAGCCCTGGTCCCTGGCTACAACGGGACCTCTAACCTCTCCAGTTACAGCTACCCATCTGCCAGTTATCCTCCTCAAACTGCTGTTGGTCCTGGGTACAGCCCCGGGGGTGCCCCGCCACCCTCGGCATACCTGCCGTCAGGAATCCCTGCTCCAACCCCGCTGCCCCCCACCACCGTCCCCAGCTACTCCTACCAGGGCCATGGTCTGACGCCCATTGCGCCATCTGCCCTGACAAACACTTCAGCCAGCTCTCTCAAAAGGAAAGCTTTCTACATGGCAGGGCAAGGAGAAATGGACTCCAGTTATGGAAATTACAGCTATGGCCAACAGAGATCTACACAGAGTCCCATGTATCGAATGCCCGACAACAGCATTTCAAATGCAAACAGGGGGAATGGTTTTGACAGAAGTGCTGAAACATCATCCTTAGCATTTAAGCCAACAAAGCAGCTAATGTCCTCTGAACAGCAGAGGAAATTCAGCAGCCAGTCCAGCAGGGCTCTAACACCCCCATCCTATAGTACTGCTAAAAACTCACTGGGTTCGAGATCGAGTGACTCGTTTGGGAAGTATACCTCCCCAGTAATGAATGAGCACGGTGACGAGCACAGGCAGCTCCTTCCTCACCCAATGCAAGGCCCGGGACTTCGTGCAGCTACCTCATCCAACCACTCTGTGGACGAGCAACTGAAGAATACTGACACACACCTCATTGACCTTGTTACCAATGAGATTATCAACCAAGGACCTCCTGTGGACTGGAATGACATTGCTGGCCTAGATCTAGTAAAGGCCGTCATTAAAGAGGAGGTTTTATGGCCAGTATTGAGGTCAGATGCATTCAATGGACTGACTGCTCTACCTCGGAGCATCCTTTTATTCGGACCTCGGGGAACAGGCAAAACGTTAATGGGCAGATGTATAGCTAGTCAGCTGGGGGCCACGTTTTTCAAAATCACTGGCTCTGGCCTTGTCACAAAGTGGTTAGGGGAAGGAGAAAAAATTGTCCACGCCTCGTTCCTTGTGGCAAGGTGTCGCCAACCCTCGGTGATTTTTGTTAGTGACATTGATATGCTTCTTTCTTCTCAAGTGAGTGAAGAACACAGTCCAGTAAGTCGGATGAGAACCGAGTTCCTTATGCAGCTGGACACTGTACTGACTTCTGCTGAGGACCAAATAGTAGTAATTTGCGCCACAAGTAAACCGGAAGAAATCGATGAATCTCTTCGAAGGTACTTCATGAAACGACTTTTAATCCCACTTCCTGACAGCACAGCGAGGCACCAGATAATAGTACAACTGCTCTCACAGCACAATTATTGTCTCAATGACAAGGAGGTTGCACTGCTTGTCCAGCGCACAGAAGGCTTTTCTGGACTAGATGTGGCTCACTTGTGTCAGGAAGCAGTGGTGGGCCCACTCCATGCCATGCCAGCCACAGACCTTTCAGCCATTATGCCCAGCCAGTTGAGGCCAGTTACATATCAAGACTTTGAAAATGCTTTCTGCAAGATACAGCCTAGCATATCTCAAAAAGAGCTTGATACATATGTTGAATGGAACAAAATGTTTGGTTGCAGTCAGTGATACTACTTAAAAAAAAAAAAAGTAATGAATGTTGGCACACACAGAACCTGCTACATAGGGTAGAGAACCCTTTTCAGTAGTGTTAAAATTGCAAAGGGTACTGGGAAGACTACAATTTACCTTGCCTCTAAAGAGCCAGGGTAGACTTGAAGGAAAAGCGCATCAAACAAGAGCTGCTGTTCTGAAAAAGCCACACATGACAGAAAGCGCATGTTGATGCTCAGTTCTGTTCAAGCTAGACAATACTCACCAAGGAGCAAGGTGCAAGTGGGTTGATTTCAGAAGGACATGAACCCTGTGTGTTGATTCCATTCTGCTGTTCTTGAGATTTAGTTGCTGTCAAGTGCCTGAAGTGGTGCTTTATTTTTTGTTTGCCTCACAATTACATTGGTGGCATGTGCTAATATAAAGAGCTTTAACTTCAAACATTATTGGACTAAAGAGATGAACGGTTGTGTTGCGACAGAGAACCAGATTTTTGCTATTCTAAGAGCAACAGTATTCCTCAATCCTGTCTGTTCTGTGGTGTTAAACTAAGAACAGGTAAAACAGGGTAATGGTAATCTGGACCTTAATTTCTGCAGTTCATTTCTTTTAATGTTCTGTCTGCAAAAACTCAGGAAAGTGATTGTGATTTGTACAGTACCTCAAAGGAATGTGTTGAAAGCACTATGTACTGCTGAGAGTTATAGGCTAGGCTTCAATGTTACTTTATATTAAATATGTATGTTTACCTCAACAATTGGAAAATGGCAAGGAAAATTACTTTGAATGTATCCAGGAAAAAACTAAAGTGTGATATGACTGAAGCTTTACAGTTTTTTTGTTTGTTTGTTTTTTTGAAATAGAAACAGAAGAATTTCCTAGTGTTAAGAAATGGTTCTTTTGCCAATTTGTCAGATCAAACCAGAATGATTTTTCTTGTTGGTAAACTGTAAGAGTTTTCAGCATATCGCTCCTTGATAATTACGTGATACAGTCTTTAGAAGGTGTATAGATGAACAAAGAGCCACTTAATTGGTTTATGTTAGCAGCTGAAACAGTCAAACGTAAGATTTGGTAGGACTCTGAGAGGCATATTACCTTAAGCTGTGACTGCTGGCCATTATTACACGGCTCTGGTCGTGGTTTTGAGGTTATTTTGGTGGAGCTGTAGGGAGTGGAATCAGTGTAGGTCACTGGCAGAGCTATGGGTTGCAGAGCTGTTTATAGCAATGCAGTAGACTGTGACCAAACAAACAGTACAAATAACAAAGCAAAACCGAACCCTCAAAGTACATTTATTTTCCTTCCTAAACTGTAAAGTTGAGTTTTTGTTGTGTGCGTACAACTCCATTGTCCTCAATGCAATCTTCATTTAGCATCCATTAGAAATCTTCCAGGCTGGAGTGTGCCCACCATTATTTCTACCTCAGTTTTGTTACATTTCTCTTGGAAAGCAAAGTAAGAAATAGGACAAAAACCAAAACCAACACAAAAGTCAGATTACATTAGGAATGTGAACCTGCTAAACGAGTTTCAGAGAGCTGCTGGTTTTCCCCTGAAGTCAATTTTTCTCTATGCTAGTGCTCTTTATCCCCCTTTTTCCTCCCCCAAATACACATATTCTGGTGTCTTCCTTCTGGAAAGACAAGCTGGCATGTGTGGCATTTTGCTCAGTTCCTCTCCCATCCTCCCCCCCCATCTTTCTTTTTATCCTTTAATGCTTTCTGTGCAACTCTTTTTGTGACAGCTGACTGATGTTGGGTAATGTCTCTGAGCAGGAGCAGTGTACGTTGCAGCTGCCCGAAGCCTCTGCCATCACGTGAGCAAAACAGCCTTGCTTTTTTGAATGTATTTTTTGTTTGTTTACTTTAAAGAGACAGTAACAAAACTGTTGCGAAGCACTGGTTTTAAATGTTTCTGTTAAGTAATGTACATTCAAAACCATTGAAAAAATGCACTGAAAAGCCCCAAGAAGAGAGATACCAATCTGTTAGTAGATCATGCTTGTCTTCTCAAAAATTGTACAGATCTTGTCCATTTTGTTGAACCAATGGAGACATTTAGCATTCAGAAAGCTAATGAGGGATTTTGTGATATTGCTGGAAAATGACTATTGATTACTACTTTACCTTTCTTTTAATATATATATATATATTTAGATAGAACATGCTAAAAAACAGAGCAAATAAACCAAAATCTAATTTAAGATGGATTCCTGGCAAACATTTTGTCTATCTAAAACTTTATGTTTTAAGCATAAAAGTACCATTTTAAAAACAGTGCCTTTCATTAAGGATGTTGAAAGTAAAACTTAAGTACATCACCTGCTTTTTTTTTTCTTTCTTTCTTTTTTTTTTCTTTTTCCTTTCAACAGCAATTAGAGTCCATGGTCCTTGTTAATGACCCGGTCTTTCTGCTTCCCTAAACCTCCACAGGCTGCTTCTTCATCCTGGTCATTTCACCATCCTCATATTTGGGAGATCCTGATGTCCCCACTAGTGTAGGTTCACGCTGATCACACTGGCAAGTATGCTATTGCAGATCGCTGACCCAATTTCTGTCTTTGGCAGCTACAAAAGGCAATGTCTTTGAGCTGTGCTTATTTGAAAGGCTCGGGCAAGTTTTGATAAACCAACTCTTGTTTAAGCCATTTCTGCTAAAACTGTACTTCTAACAGATTTTGCAGCTGGTAAAATGAAGATTACCCCCAGTGTGATTTCTTTTTTTTTACCTCTTTTTTTTCCAATAACAAAACTAAAAGCAAATTAAATTGTAGATGGTCCCTTTGGCTTCCAGCTTTAAATCATTCTCTTTAAAAAGTCACTCTGGAAATGGATTTTTCAAATGTTAACCAAAGTGACAAGCGGGCAGGAACTGAGATGGTGTGAAAATGCAGCTTCCACACGCACACACACATGCTCACGCTCTCCAGGCTTGATTCAGCTTTGGGGCAGCAGAAGCTGAAAACTTCACCCCATCACAACAGCAGCTGCAATGAGTGGAGGACAGAGCCAGACTGTTACCCAAATCTTTTCTTACCAGCATCTATCCTTGGCATCACTCAGGAAGGGCGTCTATTGAATTTGGCAAGATCTTGGCTTGGTGCTGTTAACAGGATACGCCTCCATCTTTTCAAGCAGTTTCTGGCCACCT
Organism: Anser cygnoides; assembly: GCF_040182565.1. Taxonomy (NCBI): domain Eukaryota; kingdom Metazoa; phylum Chordata; class Aves; order Anseriformes; family Anatidae; genus Anser; species Anser cygnoides. The sequence goes on from NC_089878.1 coordinate 23,720,380, forward strand.
TAACTCCTTTGACAGAATTTTCACCAACCCAGGAGGCTGAGCTGGCTGAACTCCCCACTACATACTCTCCTTCCTTCTGTTTTCCTCTCTCCTCCCACATTTAGCCCTGTTTTCTCCCTAGTGAGCAGGAGTTGGCACGCTGCTGGTCCTTCACCCCTCTTGGCAGCCTCCTCATCAAGGAATGTCCAGGAAGGGCTGAAGCATGATGCTGAAGCTGAGTCCCCCTGAACTTGAGTGAGTCCCAAAGGTTAGGATTGTTTTTGAGAAGAGAGACAAAGTATGTTCTAATGGTATCCTCAGGATGAAATACTAGCTGGTTTTTGACATATCCATGGTAGAAAGCTGTTTGCTGTCTTTAATGACCGGGCAAAGCCAGGGTCTGCTGCCACAGAAACACCCAGTTGTTTGCTGGATTTTAAGAAATGTGAAATGGTTAAAGAGCAGCTGCTGTGTCAGCTTATCACTGCAAATGCTTTGCGTAGTATTTTTATGTGTGGATCCCATTCTACATCAGCTCATTTTCTTCCTTGTGCCTTCAGTAACAATTCCTACGGCAATAAAAATAAAATAAATTGGAGGAATATTTCTGCAAGCTGAAGGATCAATATCAATTCAAGGAGGAGTTCATAATGACCTTATGTGAGACAGAAATGGAAATACTCTGTACTTCTGGCATGTTTCTCTTCAAAATATTTGGAACATTGGTGACAATATAAAAAAGTTTGCTGACTGAGCTGATCAATGGAATGTGAAGGCAGTTTACTTTAAGGCTATTTACTTTCACACGGATTATTTATCTATTAGTCAGTTTGCATTCTACTCAAATGCAGATAGATGGGCAAAATGTTTTCTTGAGGATTACAAATCTACTGAGGGGATAATCAACCATCTGACTAAAATACATAGGCTAAACACCATTTGAGTGTTTAGCTGGTCTTTACCAGCTATTTGGAGGCTATGCTCTGTATAATGGTACAAGGTCATATTTAGGTGGGTTTTTTTCTTAGGATTTTTTCACTAGGGGATCATCTAATCAAAAAGATCCAAATTAACTCCTATGTTGAGATGTTAATATGTTGCAAGTAAATTTGGGGATCCAACCAGGGTGTTCACTCTCCACAACTACATATGACTTCAGGTAAAGAGGTGTTCTTGTAATCCCCCTGCATTTCTCTCTGAAGCACTCTGTTGTGAGGGAGAGTGCATAACTCATATCTGAAGGATACACTTTGTCACAAAACAAGGCCACCAAAGGTTCTAGGGCCTCCTACCCTTTCACTTACACCAATCTGAAGGTGGTATAACCTTGTTGACTTAAAGGAATTACTCCCAATTTCTGCCCTTGTTAGGAAAGTCATCCCTCCAATGTATAATAATCTATGTCTGTTGGTTTTCATCATGAGCTCTGAAAGCTAACTTTGTCCTCACAGCACTAACTCCTTCCATCTTGTATGTGTGCATGTGTGTATATAATATTTATATGTGCATACACACCATGTCCAAACAATGGCTTTGTCTCTTTACTTAAAAAAAAAAAAAAAAGAAACGTCATTTAATCATCTGCAGATTTATATGAAGCACATGAGTAAACATGGAGATATTACTATTTCAGAATTCAAAAAAAACCAGCTGTGCTGGTGACTAACCAATACATGAACTGAAGCTCACACTCTGCAAGGACCTTTGGTTGACATTCGATTTTGAACCTGCCAGATGCATTTTTGTGAACCAGGGATACTGCATCTTTAATGAACAAGTCTCTACTCTTTCCCCTGTTTTTAAATACAACACAAGCAGTGTAGCACTAGGCACTGCAATTGTCAAAGACAATTAGACTGAAAGCAGGAAAATTTCACCTCCCTGTCTCAGTGATATGTAGAATGTCGGCAGTATGGGTCAGCCTTGCCACAGAGTTGTGTGAGAATATATGAATCAGTCCTATAGAATGTTAAATATTTATAAAATGGTTCTGTACTACACCAAGGTTGGGAGCACATTCATTCCTTCTTGTTGTTTTATAATAGAGAAAGAAGCAAAAGTTTATTTCCAAACCTAAACTTTGTGTTTTTTTTTCTTTTTCTTTTTTCTTCTTTTTTTTTTTAATTATTGTTTTTCTTCTTG